>NW_010125155.1:22833-29730 GCF_000699245.1 Pterocles gutturalis
TAGAGGCTCTTGGTTTGCAGCTCTCTGTCATAAATCCGAGAAAGAAAAAGGAGAGAGAAAGAAAGGAGGAAATCTATTCCTTCCAGCTGTCTCTGGCCTACGTGACCGATCAGATACGGTGGTTTCTTTAGGAGCAGGCAGGAGGTGAAGCAGAGGTGGCGGAGGAGGAGAGGAAAGCAGATGCTCCTCAGTTGCAGGGGTCGGCTGTGGACCCTCACGTGGTAGCTTCCAGCCTTCCCCCGTCACAATGCTCTTTGCTTCCTTTGGATGCTCTCTCGAACTTGGCTGCCTTGCCATCCCAGGGTGGAAAAAACACTGCACGCGATAGTTGCTATGAGACCTGATCGGACTTGTGTTGGGGGTGGATGTGTCTTATTCTTTCTGTAGGTTTGTAGTTGTAGCAGCGTGCTGGAGGCATGGCGGGTGTATTTGTTCCTGCCCCCCGCTCTCCTTGCTGGGGCTGCCTCGCCTGCACGCGTTTCGGAGGATTAGCAAACTGCATCCACTGCCTTCCATCTGCCTGCCTGCCTTAGTCCCTTAACAAAGGCAATTATATTTGTCCTGCACCATCTTTTTTTCTCGAGATGAGCCCATGCTCACAAGCGCTTAGAGTCCCCTTCTCTTTTCCCCTGCCAAAAACGCGGGGGAATGGTATTTCACATAAAAGCCCTTTGAGAAGCAAAGAAGCTCTTGAAATCTCACCCCGGAGTGACCTTTTTCTTCCATCCCTTGATGTAGGCAAAGGGCAGGGTGTGACCCGTCCACTCAATCCCGTAAATCATTTTTACGGACATGTAAAATATCAGTGAAAAATACTTCATCCCTTTAAAGAGAAGAATAAACAGTTTCTCTCATCATTATACAGTTTCCAGGAAGAAAAGCACAGTTGGTATTGACAAAGCTTAAAAAGGGGAGGGGGGAAACCAAAGCCAAGGTGCTGGACCTCTCGCAAAACAACCTGCCTTTGATATTTACAAATGTGGAATTTGCTCCTTGACGGATTTGGTGTGAACTTGTCATCAGCGGGGCCGGGCTCCAGCGGCAAGACTCCGCTCCCCAGGCGGCGGGGAGGCAAGGTCGGCTTGTATTTGTCAGCTGAAAGTCCAGCGGGAGCCGTTGAATGTCTTGGGTGGTCACTGGGTCTCTCGAGAGGGTGATTCATTGCACCCTAAGAGGTCATGGGAAGCAAGGGTGGTCGCTAGGGTTGGCCATCGCTCCTTGTCAGCTGTGCTGGGAGCTGAGCTCTGAGAGCTGTAGAAATGTGAGGGATTGTCTTCGGCCATGGAAATATCTCCATTTGTTTCCTCTCCCTGGGTTTATTGCCTTTGAGTTGTGCTGGTGCCTTTGAAGTAGGAAGGAATTTTAGCCATGGAGTTAGATCCATGCTCAAAGGAGGGGAGCATTCGCCACATTTTCTGTTTCCGTTCAGCCTGTTACAGATGGGAACCCAAGCTGTGCAATTCAGATGTAAATTCCTCCTAAGCCTCGGCAGGGTTGGATTGCCCAGCTTTTAAGCTGGTGGGCACCGATGCCCAGGAAGGGAAGCTCGAGATGCCGTCCTTAGAGATAGGAGTGACCATTGACTGCAGTCCCTCCGCATCCCAAAAACCCGTTGGGAGTGGGGTTGGTGTGCCCTGGATGGTGCTGCAGTCTTCCCACCTCCAGCATCCCAAGGCTAGGCGTAAAAAGGCTGTTTCCACCCCCAAAATGAGTGATCTAAAAGAAATGCAGGGTTAGGCTGGAAGTGATGGGAGCCAGCTGGGACTCTGGTGGGGGAAAGAATCCCCCATACGATTCCCCATCACCACCCTGAAAGCATCCAAAAGGAGAGACTTTGTCCCCGTTGCATTCCCTGCCTTGTCTTTCGTCTCTGCCCCTGTGGGCGAGCAGGATTTCCACGTGGCCTCGCCAGCAGAGCCGCCCTCGGCCAGTGGCTAATTGGCCGTGGTCGCAGCTCCCAGCTCGCTCCATTTATATCCGCGAACGGGGATTACTGGGAGCCAACCGACTTCAATGCCAGCTGCGGAGAAACAGAGGAGGAGAGGGGAGAGCAGCAAATGAGGCGTGGAGATGTTGGGAAGTGAATTAGCCCTTAAGAGTGTTTTCTGTGGCGAGGCGGTACGGCAGGCGAGGTAAGAGGGAGCGGGATGCTGACAGCATCCTTCCAGCAATCCCTCATATTTACCGGGGGATCCAGACGAGTTTGTTCTTTTCTAGCGGATCGAAGGCTGTGGAGATGGCAGAGCCTCCTAGGGTGCGTGGCAGGGCTTCATAATAAAGAATGAGTCAGGTCTTCAATATTTTACATGAAGGTACTGGGCTTAAATAATAAATGAAGCAAAATTAATCAAGGTGTATCTGAAGGGAGGTAGGGACGCTCCAACGCAGGGAGCTCGGGAGCAGCTCGGCAACTGTCAACATGCGTCAGAAATGAAGTTGTTCCTACAAACGGGCTGGCGAGGAGTCTCTAGACGTTGTTCCTCTTCCTTTACACGGTGTCATTTGTTCTGAGAGTTCGTGTTTAATGATCCGCTGCTTCCCAGGAAGCGTTGTCCATGACCAAGGAAGGGACTTCTCTTGGAGAAGTCATGGTGCTTCGCAGTCTGGGGTTGCTGCTTGTTTGGAATGAGCGTATTTCCATCTAGACAGGTCCGAACAGCCTTGTGGGCTTGAGTGTTCATCGTCCTTTGACTTTCAGTGGACTTTGGGTGCCCGGCTCTCAGGTTCCTCTGCGGATCTCAGCATTAAGCCTTCCGGCTTTCCTCTCCGACGAGGGCTCCATGTAACCTTTCCTCTTGTCTGAAGAGAGCACATCACGTTAGCCCGTGCACGCAGATGGAAAATGGAAAAGGATCTTTGCCCTTTTCCGTCTTCTAACCTAACGGCGCCGGGATCCCCCGTAAAGCTGGATTTCCCTTACGAAGCAGTTGGTGGCAAAAGGCGTAAGAGGTAATGGGAAAAGTAGCCGGGTTTGAGATTAAAGTTGTGCCATCAGCTGAGACGTTTGTCGCAAGCTTCCCCTCTGGCTGATTTACATAATGCTCCTAACCATTTCAGGAGGAGTGCTGGGAATCCCATAATAACCCCCCAGCCTATATAATCGAATGCCTTCACCTGATCCGAGATGAGCGCAGAAGGAAATTTGCCACATGTTTTACCCAGCTCGGCAATGTCTCCTCCGCAGACAGAATTGCTGACAATATTCCGACCTGTTGGAGCACAACATTGAAACGTATAGAAACAAGACCCGCAGCCACGTTCGGCAATTCAATCTCGTCTTTATTGCGGCGGTGGAGGTGCGCTGCATATTAGCGAGGATTTTTTTCCCCTGACTAACCTTGGCTAGGTCTCATTACCAGTTCCCGGCTCTGCTGGGAGTCCATTTGCTTGGTTCCTTGTCCCGTTGATGGGAAGGTGACCGGCTGCCCATCCTGGCTGGGGATGGGGTGGTGACTCAGCATCAGTCCCCATAGAAATTGTCCTGCAAAACGTCTAGCTTGAGTTCCCACCGATGGCCAAACAGAGGTAGGGTTGATGGGGGAGGACTCGCTCCTGCCCTCTCTGGATCACAGCGATGCTGCTGTAGACTGATGGTGCTGCACCAGCTTCGGTGCCCCTATGTAGATTTCCACCTGCTGAGGATCTCTGCTCTAATCCTTTTTTTTTGTTTTTTTCCCCCCATTTTTATCTTCCAGAGAAGAACACTATCTCTCTTACCCGCTTGGTAGTTTCCTTTCCGTTCCTCGATTGAATTATACAGAGGGTGCACTCGAGTGGTTTTTAAATCTAAATGAAACTGTAAAGAACCCTTTTGCCGTAGCGCCGAATCCTACAATAAGGCAAATTGTTTAACTTCTTTGTACCCCCATCTGGCCCTAATTGATTCTTGTAACCCAACTGTGATTTCTAACGTGTTCTCGACGGAGAAATCTACCGGCACTAATTCAACACGGTGAGCGTCGGTACGGCGGTTAATGCGACGACGAGATCGATGTCCCTTCCGAGGGAGCCAGTGAGTTGTGCAGGTTTTTTGCCAAAAACTTTGTTCCTGAGGATGGGGAAATATGTTTTTTTTTCATCTGTCTCAGTCTCTTTCTCCTCCATACATACCCGCACCCCACTCTTTTCCTGTAGAAGTCCCACGGGAGGAGGCTGCTCTTTGGGGAGCAAAGATTAAAAGCGTTGTAGATGAGGCTGTGTTCGCCATGGCCCTGCTCGCGAGCCCCGGGATGTTTTGGCATTTGGATTCAGCGTGTGGTTTGGGCAGAGGTTGAATCCTGCTTCTCTGCGGTGGCTTCCCTGAGCCTCAGCCCTGCTGTGCACAGCAGGGATGCGGGGGCTGTCGTGCGAGGATGCTTTCACTCAGCATTACAGCTTGCATCGGCTCGAGCCGTGCGAGGAATAGAAGGGTGGCTTTTTTTAATTTTTTTTTTTCTTTAACTATCCTAAAAATATGGGGTTCTGGAGATCCTTGACTTCTTAGGAAAAGGGGTGAGAGTGTGGAGCTCTGGGTCTGGTCCAGCTCTTGCATTGTGCTCTGCTGGGAATAGCCAGAGGCCCCAGAATGAGTTCTGCTGGCTCTGGCCGTAATTTCTCTGTTGCTGCAGCGTCTGGAAGTGTTAATGTTTCTGTCCTTGCTCTGGGCTTTGGATGTCAGTGAGCTGGAAGCCATTTACTCTGATCATCAAGAGGAGATAGGACTGGACTAAAGGCACCTCAGGAGGCTCTAAGTCCAATCTTCTTGGGCAAGGTGATGGTTGGAGGCTCTTTTTCGACCCAAATCAACCAGTTGAGGTGACACCAGCGTTGACCGCGGCACGGCAGGTGTTTTGCCAAGCTCCACAATGCACAGGCATTGGTTTGTGTGCTGGTGGATATGGCATGGACGGGAGCAAGCTCATCCTTCCCAAAGCAGACCCCGTAACGCCGGCGCCAGGGTTGTTTGCTGGAGTTTCTCTGACGGTAGCAATGCTGAGATTTGAAAGAGTGGGAAAAAAACCAGATGCTGGAATCTTTGGGAGATGAGATTTACATACAGAGGAGGACTCAGAAGCGTCATTTGTGTTTGTTTTTGTTCCTGTTTGTTTGCTGTCTTACTTTTTTGAGCGCTTTTCACATTAAAAATTCAAGATATGTCTGTGTTCTGGCTTCTGGAAGGCTCGGAGGACATCTGGAGAACTTGTTAGGATTATGTTGTTGGAAACACGATTTCTGTGGAGGGTGAGGGACAGCTGACTGTTTGAAGCCCCACTTTTAGGGGTGGATTTTGTTGTCACCTCCCTTTTTAATGTTTTTATTTCTGGGAGAAAAACCTTGTGAGAGAGAGATGTCCTTGTTAAACCCTGTGCTCGGAAATAATGGCTCAGAAACCCTCCAATTTCGAGGGACCTCTAATGAGTCTCCCCAGGAGACGGAGCTCTGGATTCCTGTGTTGTCTGAGATAATGTGAAAAAAAGAAGAAGCAAGTCAACTACCGAAAACATTTTTTTGGTTAAAAAAATAAGCGAACAGGCAACCTCAAACCCCAGCTTTCTGTATGCGCCGCTTGTAAGTCAGGAGAAAAAAAGGCAGCACCCGGCTTTTTTCTATTAAGCTTCTTCTATAACGTATTAATAGAGAATTATATCCTCGCTATAGGATTATTAAAAAAGAAGAGAGATAAAAATGATAGAAATGAATCCGTGTGCTATTATGCGGATGACAATAGATACACTTAAGCCTTCCAGCCCTGACCTTGGCACATGTTTCATCTCAACTCTCGGAGAGTCTGAAATTGATACTCTGACACTTAGCATTAATATGAAGAACCATCATCTTCCCCCAAGAGCACGAGGGGACGGGAAGGATTTTGCCAATGCTTTGAGGGGCAGAGCAGGACCTCTTCTGGTCACGGAGCAAATCCTTCTGTCCCCTCCGTGATTTGTGTTTTATTTTTTAAAATTTAAACTTGCTGCAGAAGTTTTTGGGTGAGGCGTGCATCTTCCTCTCTCCCTGCGCCACGCTCGGTTTGCAGGAGGATAAACCCGTGCAGAATTCTGTCCCAAATGCCCGTGCACCTCGGCAATACGAGGGGGGTCGTTGGCTCCAGCTGACTCCCGGTTGTGGCACATTGAGGTGTGGGCGATGGGTGCTGGAAAAAAGGCTGTGTGGGAAGGAAAGAGACCAAAGCAGAGTGTTTCGGGGTTTTTTTTCCCATATATCTATCTCTCCCCACATCTGGAGGTATTGAGCTCTTCCCCTGGACACTGTGCATCCCGTGCAGAAGCACAGCAGAAGCGGTACCCGCAGTCCTCATCCCCCCCTGTAGCATCTCTCCCCTGGCCATCAGAGACTACCCTGAGTTTGGGGAGGGACATTTGTTTTCCAGGAGCCACGTCTGGTCTCCGCAATAGGAAAGGGGGTATGTTGCTGCTGTGGATTTGCATCCACCAAGAGCAGGTCTGTCACTGATGCTGAGCAGCATCCTCCTGGCTGGGGCTGGGGCTGGGGCTGGCGCCTCTGCCTCCCGCGCATCCCAGCCCCGAGCAAAAAAAAAAGCGCCCGCCCCCCCCCATCTGCCAAACATCCCCGCCGTTCCCCACAGCCCGCTGTTCATCACAGGGTGGAGGCAAAAGGTTTCCACTCTCCCTTCCTTCCTCAAACCAGGTTTGTTTAGCCCTTGAGCTACTGTGAATATTGAGAGGGAGCAAGAGCTGCGTAATGTAGTGACAGCTCCGCCGTGCTCCTGCTAATGCAGATATCATTTGATCAATGTGATCCTTCGCAACCCCCGGCGAGGATTAATAAGGAAGAACACTTCGCTGGAGCAAAACCTGAGAAGCAGCCGACTTTGTGAGCCGAGCGCTTTGGGTGGGAGGACTGCCAGGGACAGGGGCTTGTGTCGTCAGTGTCTGGGGG
>NW_010125155.1:29807-30052 GCF_000699245.1 Pterocles gutturalis
CCACTTGAGCAAAGGGTGGCACCAGCCCCCTGCGCCTCTCCATCACTTCTGCGCCCCAAAAAGCGGGGGCTGGCCGCAGCATCTCCCCATCCCCGTGCTTTCGGACATCACTATGGGATGCTGTCATGCACGTGGCCGTGGTGCTGAGCGACCGGCTCGAGGCAGAGCCTCTGATCCGGCCACAAAGGGGTAAATGCAGGATAGCCGAGGGGGTGGACGGTGGACGGCAGGATATCTCTCCAAAG
>NW_010125155.1:30092-32457 GCF_000699245.1 Pterocles gutturalis
CTTTCTTTGTCTCTCGTTTTATTTATAACCCTGGTTGGCTTTTTTTTCTTAGTACTATTATGATTACTCCTGCTGAGCTGTAAAGTTGTCGAGGAAGAAAAAGGAAAAAAATACTAGGGCAAATGTGTCAGGCGAATTAAACTGGCTGGTTATAATCAGCTGCTTCCCCTGTATCCTTTGCTTTCCCTGGCTCTCCATCCCGGCTTCCTGTGTACATAGAGATGCTCTCCCTCCGCTCGGTTTCAGTGTCAAGAACTTTATTGGCATGACAAGATATACTGTGTTGCTGGAGTTAATACAGTCTCAAGTGTGTATGTCTGAGAGAGGTTTTCACAGCCGTAATTGGGTTTTATACAGTGTGTCCAGTTCTATATTTGGTGGCTGAGGCGCAGCTATATCGGGAAGCCATTTCTGCCACCTCGCCTTGAATTATGCAGGCGGTTTTTTTTCCTCCTTTTTTTTTTGGTGCAGCTGCCTCGCTCCATGCCCACCCCATTGGGGGGCTGGAGGGGGTCCTGGGGCTCAGCCGTGTAGGATGAGGCTGTGCCAGCATTCCCGGCATGCTCATTTCTGCTCTGTTCCCACCCCAGCATCGTGATACCTTCCCATGCAAGCCGGTGTGGCTGAGCCTCCAGAACAGACCCCTGGGTCTATTTGTCCTCGGTGCTTGGGCGTTGCTTGGTCTGGGGGGCTGCTCCAGGAGGAGGGTCTCCCCATTGATGTCCGTACGGGGTAGACGGTGGCACGTGGGCTGTTTGCAGAGCTAAGGAGCAAAGGGGACCGATGACACGGCAGTCCGCGAGACAAGGAACCTTTGCTCTCAGTGGCGATGAAAGGCGGCGGAATTGGAAATGATTTTGTTTCAATTAGATTTTAATTAGCCGCTGTCTCCGTGCCGTCGGATCGGCCGCCAAATAATTGAAAAGCCACAATATTTGCATGTGGTGCCTGGAAGAATGGCCGCGTCTGATCCAGCGGCAGGGAGGGTTCGGGGAGATAATTCCCAAGGTCAGCCGCTCCTCGCTGCCGGTTCAGCGCGGGCAAGCTTCTTCCCAACAACCCGCTGTAGCCGCACGCTAAATACAGTAAATTAATGTTGAGCCGGCGTTTGTATGGATTTAATTAGCAGGCAACACAAACTTTTATAAACCTTTTTGCAGTGGCAATTGGTAGTTGATTGCAAAGTTATTAAAGGCAGCCGTGGCGGGCTGCTGCCGGGAGTCTGCAGGGACCCAGGCTGCACAACGGGGGCTGCTGGAGCTCTTCGTGCTGGGGTTGGGCGGCAAATCTGCCCCAAAATACTCTTCTGCCCGTTTGCAGGCAGCTGCTGCACGGTTTTGACAGTAGCTACAAATAGTCGGGAGGCGGCATGGCCCGTAAAAGCTGAGGCTCTGCTCTCAGCACAGGCAGTTTATGAGTGGGTCTGCGGCTGTAATGTGTCGCGTGGTCCCCGAAGAGAGCTGCGAGAAATCACAGGATCATGGGTTTCACAGTTACATAGCTATAGCTGGAGCCACAGATAATTAAAAGGAGGGGGTTAGTAGGCTTAGATGGGCGTGTGGATCCCCGTGACTCAGGGTGGGCGCGGGTGTCGCTCCAGCCGTGGCTTCGAGCACAGAAGAAATAGCCCTGCAGCAGCTGGACGAGGCTGGGTGGCTGCAAGAAGGACATCAAAAATATTTATACACCCTGGAATGTTAGGAGTCCTTTTTAAATGCCTGCAGAGTGAAGCCATGTCTTATTTAGAAAATAACTGCATTTAAAATCCACCTGTATCTCTATATGTATGTGTGTAAGGGAAAATGCAGTTCTTGACAGAGCACCTTTAATTGCCAACCTGCCTTTGTAAGAAATGCCAAACAGCAGCTGTTAATGACGATGGAGGGTTTTGTGTGGCGAGTCCAGGACACCTCTGCAGTCAGGCAGAGAGATGCTGTCCTCCCTGCATCCCTCCTCACATGTTCGGAGGACAATAGCAAGTCACTAAGGAGCTGGAACGGGAAAAGCCGTGTCCAGCGATCACATTCTCTCAGCGAGGCCGGGCGGGTGACTAGCCGCTGGTGTACTTTTTCTTCCCTTTTTGCTAAGAGCGTTCTTGCTGGAGCCAAGCACAGCCCAGATGCCGAGCTGCTGCGCTTGGCTTTGGCTCCGCGTGATGGAGTGCCCGGCCATGGTTTGCTGTCTGTTGCCACCGTGTAGAGCTGGAGTCGCTCCACGGGCTTGCATTTGTCTGACATAAGTGGGAACAGCGCCTGGCCCCCTTCCCTGGGAGCTGATTAATGAATGATTGCCGGTATTCATTTGCTGCCTGTAAGAGGTGTCCAAGGACCAGGCTGAGATGGCGCTGGTGCATCGGAGGGGAGTC
>NW_010125155.1:32529-32864 GCF_000699245.1 Pterocles gutturalis
TGGAAAGGTTTGGCTGGTTAGGGTGGCTCCTCCCTGCCCTCCTTAGGTCCCTGAAGACATCACCCATTTTCCAGAGATGCTGGGCTAGCATTTTTCCGTACAGAGAGAGGAACTACTGGGTGTCTGGCATCTGTAATGTGGGGCTGAGAGGTCCAAGGGGGAAGGAGGTAGGCTCTGAAACTCCAGGGATGCTGGCACCCATCCCTCGGGTCCAGCATGGGTGATGGGCAGGATGAGGCTGGGATGCTGGAGCAATTTTTGAGGGCTCGGTTAGAAAGGGCACAGCTTTTAGACCCTCGGGTCTTGGAGAAATTGGCGGGTGGGCCCCAGGCCCC
>NW_010125155.1:32933-33380 GCF_000699245.1 Pterocles gutturalis
AGGGGAGTGCTATAAAAGTCAGGAACGCGAGAGTAGAGGATCTGAGAGATATTTCCAGATGGATGTGGGTAGGAAAACGAGTGAGAAATGCTATTTGCAGCGCGCAATTAAAATAAATCTGAGCGGGAGAGGAGATGGCAGTGCTGAGTCTGTTGATGTGTCTGATGAAGCGAAGCTGATTCACCCCGAAGTTGACACAGCTGTGTTAATGTGCCTGCAAATAGCAGCTCCTGTGTGCCGGGGATTAAGCCGCGATGGAAGGGCCGGCTTGTCACCTGGGAGTTTTCGAGAGCAAAGGCACCGTTCACTGTGTAAGCATCGTGATTGCCACCCGTTCGTTTTGTTTTGCAGGGGGGTGGGAGGAAGGGAGCAGGGGGACGTGGCTTTTGGAGTGTGTAATTGCAACGATTTCCCCATTTGCTGGTGGGAGGACAAGGGGGTTGTCGG
>NW_010125155.1:33431-39594 GCF_000699245.1 Pterocles gutturalis
ATTCACACGCACCCCCCGCACGCTCTAAAAACACCCCTCGGTAATCAAGCTCCCGCGGCTCGCCATTGTGCTGGCTCTCATCAGTCCCTCGGGGTATAAATAGCATCCTGACAGAGCTGCTGGCTCTTGCGTTGATGTCCCCATCACTGCGGTGGCACGACGGATGTGGGGATGGCACACGGCCCCAGGAACCGGCCCAGGCACGGATCCTCCTGGGGGGTGGCAGCAGCCTGGGACTGGGGCACCCACGTGAGAAATGCAAGGGTGGAAGGAGATGCAGGTGTGTGCAGGGAGCAAGGCTCTAATTCTGCTTTTTGGAGTTTTTCTATTGCCCCAGCTCGAAAGGACCATATGGTCTGTTGGATGTTAGTTCCCATATCCTTCCCCAAATCGTATCCTTCAGGCTTGGGGGCTTCTGCCGACCAACCCTGCAGACCAGGGCTGGGGGTTTTGTACGGGGCCAAGCACCGCTCCCGGCAACCCTCCCAGTGCTGCCTGCGGGACCCGAAGGCAGAAGAGAGAGATGCGATCTCATTTTTTTTTTTTCCCCAATACGTCAGAAGTTATAGGAAAGAAACCGATCGATGGCTCTCCGTGTCCAGTGCGAGACAGAACAGGAAGGAACCGGATTAATTTGCAGGAGGGAAGATCAAGGTTAGATAGGTGGGAACAGCTCTCTGGCGGCAAGCATCGGGAAGCGCTGGGAGCGGATGGCAAGAGAGATCGGTGCGTTTGACTGCCGGGGGGCTTTTAAAAGCAACGCAGGCAAATATCTGTTGGGGATGGGATGGGTCCAGCTGGTGGTGCCTAGGACAGGCGGTTTCACAAGGTCCTTTGCTGAGTGTAAGCATCAGCCTCCCGGAGCGGTGGTGTCCCTCGCGCAGCAAACGATGCTGCCGCGACATAATGCTTATTAAGCAATTACTAGGGGAAGCGGAGGGGGTGTCTTCAAATTGGCTGCTCGGCAGATTTCCTGCGAAAACTGTCTCGCCAAAATCCAAATGTCATCAGTCATCAGCAGGCAAACAGCCTCTCCAAAATCTCCGAGTGGGACGTAACGCGCTGGTTCATTACAGCTGTCATCTCGCTGGTGCTCGGGTTTATTTGTGGCGGTGGTGGAGAACCTCTGCTTTGCTTTTTGGACACGAACGCTGGCTCTGGGGGCTGGGATCTGGAAAAAGTTGCCTCTGCTCCGAAGGCAGACGCTGTGTCAGCGCTCACTGTGATTTCCCAAAACTGTGCAGGGATAGAGCAGCTCCGGGCATCCCCAGCCCCTCTCTGCAAGCCCCTGCGACCCAGCCCAGCCAGCAATCCCCGTTGCATCGTCCTCGCTCGCTGTGCTTTATTTGCAAAGCTTGGAGAAGCTGGGGGCTGTGCAGAGGGGTTTGAGGAGGGGGTGGGCTGGGTTTCCCGCGCTGCAGTCCTCATGGTAGCTCTGGCTTGGGTTTCTCCACGTGATGGTTTGGGGGACATGGGCAACCCAGCGGTGTCCTCCCTTGGGGTAGGTGTCCAGCTCACGGCTGTGACAGCAGCTCCTCCACTTAATCAGCCGCTTTTTTGCCTCCGAGAGGGAATTTCTGGAGAGCTGCCTGGGGAGTCTGGACCTCCCGCCTCATGGTCTGCTGCAGGGTTAAAGCGTATGTGGAGGCAGGAAAGAGGAAACCTAACGGGCATGTTATCAAAGGATGTGTCAGGGGACGGATGGATGGAGAGAGCGCAGGGAGGATGCGGAGGGGCTATGGAAACACATCAATACATGTATGAGGGAGGGGGAGAGATGGACGAGAAGATTAATTTATGATCATTCCTGTGTATTATTATTCTGAGTCAGAGGCTCAGAGCCCATCTGGGAAGTCTCCAAACCTGCCCCGGTGCCATAAGGTTAATACAAGGCCAGCGGCTCCCTGGGATCCCCTGGGCTCGGAGCTGGATTAGGCGAACGCCAGCTGAAATCTAAGGTGGGCAGAGAGGGGAGCGGGAGATAAGAGCGGGGTTAGAGGGCTTTGCGGCTGGGATTAGCCAGCGATGAGACGGGCTGGCACCGGCTCGGGGTCATCAGAGAGGCGTTATCATCCGGGATGGCGGCAGCGGAGAAGCCCCAGACCTGTTTTAGGAGGCAGGAGGCAGCGTCTTGGTCTGTGTGTTGCAGGATGAGGTGGTTGTGCTCCTTGTTTTCGGGGCTGGCAGGTTTTGGATGGTTCAAATGAAATCCCTCTCTGCCCCAGAGGTACTTCAGCAGTTGGTAGCAAGTAGGGGTTTTGCAAACCTCCGCTGCCCAGGAGCTGCTCGTGTCCAGCTTTGGATCTTTGATATTAAAGATCTTGGTTGGGTCTGAGGAGCTGGGGAGCGTTGAAGGACTTTGTTGCGCCTGGATCCCGAGTCAGGACCAAAGGGAGCGGCTGCCTTGCTGTTCGCTGTAGTTTGGGGGAAGAAGATGCAGGGATGCTCCAGCTTCGTTGCCTGGCAGTTTACTTGCCGCGAAATGGCCCTTTCTCCTTGTCGAGGTTAAACAAGTGGCTCCCAGGCAGCCGCACGCCTTGCTGTAGCGTTTCTGCTGCAAATGCAAGGAGGGCTGCAGCCCCGTGCTCCGCGGAGGAGCTCAGCAGAGCTAAAGTAGTGCTTCACATCAAGGGGTGAGCCCCGAGACTTGTTGAAACAGCAATCATTAGCCGTGGTCCTCCCTGGAAACCCTCTGAGCGTTTGCCTTTCCCCTCACACCTTGTGTGAAGCACGCCTTCCTTGTTCCAGCTCCGCGGGCTGGGTGGGCTGAGCAGGATTTCCCTTGCAAATGGCACAGAAGGGACAAAAAGTAACACAGAGGGGACAAAAAGTCTCCCAAACCCAATGACTGGAGCAAGGTTTTTGTGCTGGAGGCATGACCCAGCTGGGTTCCCCCCAGTCCACATCGCTGTTTGTTTATTCCCGGCTTTAATAATCGGCCGATTAAGTTGCTATTTTATTTGGGTTCGATGGCAATCAGACTGAGAGCTGTAATATCTGCTCACACCTCGTAATTACCGTTAATTTCTCCTCTCTCCTCGGCGCGAGGCAGCCGGGCAGCATGCGGGAGAATGGGATCTGGGATCACGGCACTTTGCATGGCGATGAGGCGAGGGAGGAATCGGTGGGGAGGGAGAAAAGGGGGAAAATCCACCTTAAATCCCAGACAAAGGTGAAGGCCGGGCAAAGTGTCGGAGTCAGCACAACAGGCTGTGCGAGCCTAATTAGCATAACGATGCGAAAGAGCCCAATCAGCAATCTGGGGCTAATCTTTCATGTATTACAGGTCTCTCTTTCGGAGCGCTCCACGGCTAAATGCATTTTTAATGAAGATATTCCTAGACGCGCAGATAATTTCCTCCTCTTTACAAGGAGGGTATCAGAGCTCATTAAGCGGGTCGTTCTTCTTTTTATATATATATGTATCTCTGTGTGTGTGTGTGTATATATATCCCAGTTCTTCAGGAGACCAGCGTCGGTGCCGGCGGCAGCAAAGGGAAGACATCCCCCGTCGCAGGGAGGGAGGGAAGGATGCTCGCAGCAGGAGGAAAGTTTGCAGTCGGCATCTCCCATGGGTTTAGATGCTTCTTCTCTCTCCGGGTGCAGCCAGCGTATAATAAAATAGAATAAAAAGATAGCAAGAGTGGGGATTGAGGGGGAAGCAGGCACTGTGGGGATGGAGGTCGCTCGGAGGAGGATGGGGCTAAAGCCGGAGGGGAGCGGCGGGTGCAGCTATTGCATCCTCAGCTATGGCTGTGGAGGGACTGTAGTCGTGTTATTGCTCCGATGGTGATGGCTAAAGTGCTGTCAGGTGGAATCTGGCTGGAAATTAAAGGGGAAGCTGAGGCTGGCCTGGAGAGGATGAGTTATTTGGGATGCTCCCCACACTCCCCACGGCTCTCATCTCGCCAGGAGCTCAGCAGAGGCTGTCACGGGGAGCAGGGCGGGGAGGAAAAAAATAGGAGATTGCCTTTAAAGCGTCAGACAGCTGTCTCCTGACAGGAGGAGGATGCTGAAGGTGTGTTTCCAATTATCTCTGTAGATGGGGCCAAATCCCCAGAGAGGGGATGAGGAACCGCAAGTCAAAATGAGGCCGAGGAATTGCCGGAGAGAAACGGGAGCAATGATGGGTCTCATCCGGCGCCGCGTCTCCGAGAGCGGCCGGCGCGGGGAACGTCACGGTGCGCAATTATAACCTGCCCAAAGGGAAGAGTCTTTGAACTCGAGGGAAGAAGCAGGAGGGCGTGTGAAGCGTGTGTTTTCTCCTGGGCTATGCGTTGCCAAGTCTTAGTTCGAGCCTCGGCAGTAGTGCCGGGGGCTCCTTCTCCTTCGGGATTGAGCTTGTAAACGTGAAGATGGAAAGGCATCTGGAGCGTACAGCTCTTCAAACGCGCTCTGGAGATGGGCTGGAGCAGCGGCGTGTTAGGTCTGGTCCCTCGCTTTTGGGTGTGAGCTTTGGAGGAGCTCACTGAGGTCCGTGGCTGAGCCAGGCTCAGCAATTAGGTCTGGATGTGTGTGTTGGGTGGCTGATTTTCCTGCTCCCCCAAGGCCTCCTTCCAACTTGGCAGAGAAGTTTGGTTTCCTCTTGAACTTTTCTGGCTTGGATTCTTCTTGGTATTGGGAGGGCAACCGGTTTGTGGAGGTTGGGAAAGACAAGGGGTCTGCCTTCTGCCTTCTGCCTTCTGTTCAAGGCATGACCAGAGGTTTATGGAGACAATGTGCCGGTGAGGGTGCTGGGAGCAGTCCGGGGGGAATCGCTTCCCTCCTCAGCCCATCCTCAGGAGCGCCTGGTGCCAGAGAACTGGAGGCTGCAGGCAGCAAGGGGTTAAAAAGAGGGAGAGGAGTGAGAGGAGGATGGCAGAAATTTGCAGGGATGATAAACACCACCGAGGATGATTTTCTCTCCGCGGAGCGGGCCATTGATCTGTGATTAGAGTAGCTGAAGCTTTTTACAATCAATCAGGTAGGAAATCACATCATTGGGAGGTTCAGAGGTCAGAGAAATTGAGGAGAGCGTGAGGAGAGGGAAAAGCTGCTGGAGCCTTTTGGAGGCTTCGGGAACACGCGGAGGAGCCGCGTGTGGATGCAAAGCTCAAGCACAGTTATATTTTTGTCACGTGTGTTTGCTGTGAGGGTCCTCAAGCCAATGGCCAAGAGGCTCAAGGTTGGTTGGGTTGGTCAAGTTGGGAGGGTGGCGGCTTTCCTGGCTGCTGCGTTGACCATCGGTCTGGTGTCCTCTGTCCTGTGGATGACTTTGGGTGTCCAGACCGGGTCTGGATGCAAAGCTGAGACCTGCAGAGAGTTTCCCCAGGTGCTCCAGTTGGAGTGGACTGGAAAACCCCCGATGGGCTGAGGGTTGTGCCGGGAATAAGCATGTGGAAACATGAGCAGATGATGTATGTACTTTGGTGACTGCTGTAAATAACTAGCTACTGAAGCCAGGCAGGTATTATGGATTAATTCAGTAATTGGTCCATCTGGAGCATCTGCTTACAATATCAATTTATCTCCATGCCTCCTAATATCTCGAAAGGAGCTTTAGGAAGATGCACGCAAATAGCCGGGAAGGGAAAACGGGCGAGAGCTTGTTTAGCGAGGAGATGGAGAAGGAGGGTCAGGAGATGGGGCATGAGGTAGGTCAGTGAAGGGTTACTCTCAGGCAAGTCGATCACATGTAATCTGGCCTTGCACTGGGGAAAGGAGAAATTGCAAAGGTAGGGCAGATTAAGTAGAAGACAAAGGCAGCGCGTGCGATGGCAGCCTCCCCTGCCCCGTGCTTCCCTCGCCCAGTGACGGCAACCGCACCTTTCGTGTTCTGCCTGTTGCTTCGTCTCTGTCCTCAGCCCCACGGCTTCTCAGCGGGGTGTTTTTAAAATACGATATGAGTCTCCTGCCTTCATGTTTGGAGACCCATAGCAGGCACTGACCTTTCAAGTCTCTCCGTGATTAAAGCTCTTATTAATTTCCTGTGGGGCTGCAGACACTCCGAGGCAGTAAAGTGTTGGGAGTTCATTAACATGTTGGGCTTTAATTAGTTGGCAAGAAATCCCTCTCTGTCCCGATTTGACCAAGAGAAAAAGAGGAAGGGGGAGGGGAAAAAAAGAAGCAGAGAGAAAATGATGGTGAAGTAAAAATAGTCGCAGCAAACGTCTTCACAGCAGGA
>NW_010125155.1:39625-42216 GCF_000699245.1 Pterocles gutturalis
GCTCGCAATGTGTTTATCAGGCACTTCAGACCTCTGTGCATGTTTCCCAGACAAACCATCAGCGATGGCGCTTTATGTAAAGATGCCGAGATGTACCCTGGGGAGAATCGTCTCCCCTGGCACCCTGAGCAGCAAGTAATAGTGCCAGGAAGGGAACGGGGCGAAGGGTTTGGAAAACAACCCATGCAATGGCCCAACGCTGCAACTGGTGAGCGCTGCGTGTGCCGGTGCCAGCCCGTTGCACGCTTCCGAATTTCACGGGATGTATGCTAGCATCGCTGCAAAAACCGTTGTATAAGCATCGGTGCGTTGGGGCTTGACCCTTTCCATTGTCACAGCAGCGCTGTGCACATGGCATCACTGTCGGAGCGGCTCTAGACGGAGCAGAGAGCATTGCAGGGCATGCAGCAGCCCGGGAGGCGTGCTAGCCGTGGGAACGCGCCATCAACATGTGGGGTGTTTATTTATTTAAACCTCAGGTGGAATAATATATGTTGGATTGCCCCGTTGATCTATTTGTGACAAGTGTTAAAACACATGTGCATTGATTTTCTTTGGGGAGCGTGTTTCTAAGGGTAATTTAATAGTAGTATCAAGCATAGCTCTTACTGGCCGGGGAGAAGGCGGAGGGAGGGGATGGGGGGGATTAGATGAAGAAGAGAGAGACGCTAATGGCGTTTTTGCAATGCAGTCGCTTAGGTCAGTGAAAAGCTGTCACAGCGTAATGCACCCGCTCGTTGGGGACGGCATCATAGACGGGAATAAGCCATTCCCCACATGAACACAAGAGCAGCTTGGTAGCGAGAGGGATGTTGGTAAAGAGCTGCTGGTGCCAAGTTCTGATCGCTGCATGGGTAAGTTGGGCTCCTCCAGCTGCCATGAGCTCGGTGGGACTGCAGGGGTGTGCCAGGCTTCTGGGACCGTCTGGCCTTCATCTCTCCTTTCCTGGAGGAGCTGGTCCTTGGCATTGTCACAGAGATCCCGGACCTGAAAAGGTCATAAGGTGATAGGCGCAGAAGGGCTAGAGCCTCGGTGTGGGTCCATTCGTGGGCATCTCTTACCTTCAGGCTGAGACCCGATGTGCTGACGTGTCTTGCTGTGAAGACCGATGTCGTTAGCAACCAAATTTTGGGCTCCTCAGGTGTGTTCCCCATCTGCCAGGGTGAGCGAGTCTAATAATCACACGCCGACTTCCCAGAGCCTTAGCGCTCCACTCCCTCCTTCCAGCCGCGTCGGTTCTGTGGGGCTGACAGCAGCGGAAAGCGTGACCATCTTGTCTGTGTCCCCCGAAAAGTGGAGATCCAGATTGAAATATATATGGGGAGCTGCTGTGTGGAATGGGATGGAACGGCAGTGGCATCTTCCCGTTGCCGCTTTTCATGGTGGGGCTGTATTTTAGTGTGTCCCCTTGCTAGTGCGTGAACTCCTCTCAACCATGTGTAATAGTTAGTCCTCTGTCGAGTGTAATTTGAAATGTCAAAAACAGTGGAGCATCTCTTCCTTCCTCCCAGGAGACAGTTGCACAGCCCTGTAGATCTGGGCATGACAAACTTTTTCCAGATTTACACTTGACCTAAATTCTCTCTCTCCAGTAGCCACAGCTGGAGCCCTCTGCCACCTTTGCCTTTTCTGTAGACTTGAAACACTTAAGGGTCGCAATAATATCCCACCGTTATATGTGTCTTAACCAGGCTATAAATCCTGCTAGTTGACAAGGTTATTGTTATCTGGCTTCTGCCGTGACCCCCTGTTAAAATACATGACATAAATTACCCAGAACATACCAGACGAGCCATTTTTCCTTGTATGAAGCCTGATAAATATTAATGGCCCATAGCCATAGCTTGGTACCGCAGTAGTATCGGAGTCAATGAGGTTGATCCGAGGCGTGATAATGGCTGGTGGACATGGATCCTGGGCAGCCGCAGAGTTAGCTCTCTGTCCAAGCGCGGTGCTCCTCTGGACCTCTGGATGGTGTCTCGGGGTGGTTCTATTTGGCTTCCTCTGGTCTAGACTTTGTATCGTGGAGCCAGGCTGGAAGAGACTAGAGTCAGCTCGAGACTCTTCCCATGTCTTTGCTGCTGTTTTTTCCTCCTTTGGGTCACCTGTAATATTAATTCCATGCGTGCATCCTTGCCGCAAGGCAGCAGTGCGGATGTCACCTCCGTCTCTAGACCCGTGTCGCTGGTCTTTGCTCACGCCCTTGGGACCCGTCCGCCACCTCCCCTTATCTCCCCCATCTAAATTCGCGGCGCCCGCCTCCCGTAAATGGCACTCTGGAAATGTGAATCCGGTCGGTAGCGTCGGCTCCGTCATGCTTATCAGAAATACATTATCAGGTGGGGATTAGACAGAGCCTCGCGCTCCTGCTGCTGTCCACGCCAGGCGAATAATGAATAATGAAAATGCTCGGGACCGGAGACAAACGCAGTTGACAGGCAGGGAAGCGCCCGCGCCTGCCTTTCACTCACTTTAATGTGACAAACACAACTCCTTCAGAAATCTTTCCACTCCATTCACCGTGGTGTGGCTTGTTCTGGGTTGGTTTTTTTTTTTCCTTTTTTTCCTTCTTCCCTCTGCCTCCCCGCTCC
>NW_010125155.1:42281-43297 GCF_000699245.1 Pterocles gutturalis
CGGTGCATTGTTCCTGCATCCCTCATGCTGACCTTCCACGGCCCTTGCCGTTTTAGTCCCTGCTCCCGCAGGCACTGCAGACCTGTCCGTGCCTTTGTCTTGCGCTGCTGAGATCCTGGTTGTCTCGAGTCCTTGCCCTTTTCTCAGGGTTGGTGGATGCTTGGTTTTTTATGTCATGTACCATCCGCAGCATCTCTCTTACCTCCCCTTTCCCCGCGGCTATCCATCCTCTCTTTTGCCTTTGCTCAGGGTGTAACGCAGGAGGACCAAACCCATTTCATGGCCAGTATGGGAAGGGGAGAGGAGTTTTCGCAGCGCTCGGGTTTGGCTTGCCTCTTGTCTCCTGTAGATCAGCCGTGGCAATGCCATCTGTAAAGGCTGTGGACACGCGACGCGGCTCCAGCACTGGGGTTTTTTTCTGCCTGCAGTTGTCATCTAGAAGCATGCAATAAATTTTATGGACCAGGGTTTATCGAGCACAGAGGATGAGGGATGGAGCTGGCCAGCTTGCATCTGAAGCTGATGTTCTGGAGTGAATCAGCGCTCTCGGACGAGCGCTTCGATCACTCACTCCCCACTTTCTGGAGGCACTCAAATGACTGTGTCCCAGGCTTGTATTTCCCGGGGGGGAGCAGAGACCCGCAGTGCCAGCCGCCCCCTCCTTTGCCGTGTCTATCACGGGTGACATCTGTCTCTTTCCCAGCCTGTCTCTTTTAAAACGCATCCAGCCTGCTGCAGGCTTGGCACCGGCGGTGACAGTCCCTCTTGACGCACTCTTCCTGGATGCGTGACACCGACTCCGTGACTCCGGCTCTTCCCCCCGTCCTCTCGGCAGGGAGGGAAGGGGCCGTGAGCCCGCAGCACATCTGCTGCACGGTGGGAGTCTCTGCCGGCGAGATTCCTGCTAATTAGTGTCAAACTTATTTTAGCAAAGAATGCACATTATCTCGTCCCGCGGAAAGGGGCTGGTGCCAGCACCGATGGCGGTGGCTCCGAAGCGTTGGGGTTCGGGCACG
>NW_010125155.1:43328-47237 GCF_000699245.1 Pterocles gutturalis
CGGAATAAGGCAGGGATGTGCTGGGGAGCGGGGAGCTGGGGATTGCTCCATTGCAGGTGTCAATAATTTGGGGTTTTGTGCAGAATAGGTACAGCGAGCCAAAAGCCAGCCAGATGTCCTGGCACCAAGTCCTGGGCTTGGACCGTTTTGACCCCAATGCTGCTTTGAAGGGGTGGCTGGAGGGACCTGCCTTCTCCTTGGCCAAGGCTGTGACGGGCAGCTCATGGGGTTTGTGCCTTCAGCAGGGTCGAAAAGCCGTTCTGTCTGTCGGGTTATCCTCCTATAGCCCTGACGCCACATTATGTCTTTAGTTGTGGATTTCCTCCACCCGATGGGACAGTTGCAGTTGAGGTTGATCAAAGTTCTTGACTCCCATTAATGGCAGTTTCCATTATTGTGCCGTTTTTGTAGAAACCGCCCTGAAGGCGATGCGCAAGGCTGGGTGATCGCTAGAGACAGCCTGATGTGCTGGGATAGCCCGGAGGACACGCTCCCTCTTGTGCTCTAGCTGGAGGCACAGGAAGAGCCGTGAGAAAGATGAAGAAATTCGGGACTAGAGCTCAGAGGAAAATTTCCTTCGGAGCGTCTTTTCCCCACCAGAAAAAAGGCTGCCTTTGTCAAGAGAGGCTCTGACGTGCGAAACATCTGGTCTGTGCTAAAAAAAGGGAAAGGGGGGTGTAAGAGGCAAAAGCTCTAGCAAAAGGACCAACCCAGCCCCTTCTGCACAGTAAAAGCAGGACTCAAAGAAAAAAAAAAAAAAAAAAAAAAAAAAAAGAGAAAAAAATTGTGAGCGTGTGGGGTGAAAAACAATAAAGAGATGAATAAAGTGAGATGATTTTCTGGCTGGGCAGCGGATTTTTTGGCTTCTGTTTCATTTGTGGATGTCAGGATTGGTATGGGGGGGATAACATAGCGTCTGGACCGGTGGACTGCCCATAAAGCAGGCAGCGATAGAGCAATTAGACGAAATTAATTGCGACACGTGGAGTAGGCTGGACATGGCAATAACTCTGTGTGCGAGGGAGCTCTGAGCAAACACCTGGGCTGAAGGAAGGGTGGCAGTGCCAAGCTGAGTGCTCCCAACCTGCTGGATCGAAGGTTGTCCGTGCAACCTAAAACCAGCCCCCTTTGCATTAACGCTCGCCGTCTCCTGGCTGTGAAGCCGTTCGGGTCCCGTCGTGCCGGAGCGGAGCCGCAGCCCGCGGTTCGAGGCTCGCATGAGAGATGAGCACTAGACGTGGAGTGCTCTTAGCAGCTGCTGTGCCTGAACTTTCTGCCTCACTTGAAGCGAGCGGTGATATTTCTCCGCCGTAGTCCTAAAGGAGGGGGGACGAGGGAAAGCAAGAGCAGAAGCTGTGAGCGCGCATAAGTGATAGCACGTCAGGCGGAAATTAAAAGCCTCTTCGTCTTCTCCCAGCCTGATGCTTGAGGAGCGCCTGGGGATCGTCTCCCCGACGCTCTGCTGAGCTGGCTTTTCGCCGGGACGATGCTGCTCTGCGGGTACCCAGGGATGGGAGCGGGAGCAGCGGCGGGGAGGGCAGGACGTCGCGTGGTTCTGATCCAGGGCTTGGTGCGAGCGTCTCCCCCTCACCCGCCGTGCTAATGCTCCTGTTTGTCACTGTCCCTGCTCCTCCTGACAAAGTGGCCTTATGTTTCCATCGGAGGAGGAATCTGTCTTTGTAGCTTGAGAGAGGAGAGGGAAATGGCTTGAATCCTGCAGGAGACAGGTATGATGAG
The DNA here is from genome assembly GCF_000699245.1 of Pterocles gutturalis. Lineage (NCBI taxonomy): Eukaryota > Metazoa > Chordata > Aves > Pterocliformes > Pteroclidae > Pterocles > Pterocles gutturalis. The sequence goes on from NW_010125155.1 coordinate 45,066, forward strand.
TTAGACCACCCTGAAATTTGGCAGGACAGTGACAGATGGCCTTTGGCAACCGGTAGCCAACCCTCCATCACACCTAGCCTGTGTCCCCATCCTGGACACAGTCCATCTTGTCACGCCGTGTGCCAGCACCGGGTGCTGGTGGCTCTTCGGGTCTCCTTGGAGGAGCAGAAGGCACCAGGGGGATTAGCAGAGCTGAGGGCAGCAGGACCCCGTTGCTTTTATGTGTGGATAGCATCCTGGCCATGCTGCCCTGAATGCACTCAAGGGCAGCGGGCACCGCGGTGGCCCGGGGACCACGTGTCCTGCAGGGTGCAAGTCTCAGCTCCTCCACAGAGCCCATGAAGACTGGGCACGACGCAGCGAGCAGACCCTTTGCTCTTTGATCCAGGTCTCCAAAACCCCAGGAGCCATATCGCAGCTTCAGCTTGTGCCCATCCTGGCCATGCTGCCCTGAATGCACTCAAGGGCAGCGGGCACCGCGGTGGCCCGGGGACCACGTGTCCTGCAGGGTGCAAGTCTCAGCTCCTCCACAGAGCCCATGAAGACTGGGCACGACGCAGCGAGCAGACCCTTTGCTCTTTGATCCAGGTCTCCAAAACCCCAGGAGCCATATCGCAGCTTCAGCTTGTGCCTTGCCATCACCACAGCCAAGCTCTCCTCCCCGAGTGCTCCAGAATCGAAGTCCCAGCGCCATGCCTGGCTCTGCAAGGCATCTCGGTGGGAGGACGGGGTCGGGGTCCTCTCTTTACCTCCGGGGGCTGGAAACCTGTCTCTGGCCACCTGGCGTGTTTGCCTTTGGAGATGCAGCATCTCCTGCTCGTTAGCTCATAAATAATACGGACCAGCAGCATTCGGCGCTAATTAATTTTGTGAACTGAACCAGGGCGAATGGGGTAATTGCCCATGGCGCGCGCGGGCTGTCAGGTGAGCCCTCCCGCCTTTGCCCTCCATGTTTACCAGCCGCTCTCGGTGTATTTTAAGAAGCGTTTGGTCCCCTCTCGGTGTGAAGAAGAGAAGCCATGTGATCCAACCCGGGGAGAGCGCAGCAGGCGCTGAATAGTAAATTAAAACACATCCTCGCTTCTACGCAAAAAAAACCCACCCAAGCTGGAAAGGTTAAGAGCTAACAGAGATCCTCAGAACAGTCTCTGTCTGTTAGGAATGAATTAATCAGACCATTAAACAGATCTTCTGATCTGAAGTATCCCTTTCATTTCGGTATTCTGTAAAACAAAGCGACTGGAGTGGTGAGGGAAGAGTTTGCCATCGCTGCGCCCGACTTGTGGTGCAGAGGCGTGTGGGTAGTAGGATTTTTCCTCCCTGTCCTCCTCTTGTAGAAACAAAAGCGGGGTTGGGGAGAGCACCGGAGCAGGGACAAAACGGGCACAGAGAAGATCAGAGCCCCCGAGGCTCCCGAGGTGTTAGGTACAGAGAGTGCCGCGTCTGTCCTGGGGAGCAGAAAAAAGCTCGGGAAGAGGCAGCATCTCGGCTGGAGGGGAATAATGCGTGGAAAGCAGCAGGGAGCAGAAGTCTTGGGGTGGTGAGCCTGGGGCAGGGTGGGCGGCGAGCATCGCCGAGGTCTGGCAGTGCAGAATGAACGGGGAAGTGGCTCCTGCGCAGGCGCAGGGGAGGCATCGATGTGGCCAAACGCGCGAGCGAATGCCGCTGTCGCACTGGCATCTGCGGGGGAGAGCGCGAAGGGGAGAGGCAGAGATGAAGGGAGGGCAAATCCAGGTAAAAACAGGCAATCTTGGTGCAAAATCTAATGTATCCTCTTTTTTCCCCCTTATGTCCCCCCCTCCGCCCCTGCCCCGTTCTAACGCACTGCTCAAAGCTTGCTAAGATGAAGTGCGTGATTTATCTTTGCAGAGTTTGAATGGGAAAAGGAACAGCCGACTGTGTGTGATCATATTATTAATATTTATACCTCGTCACAGGATGTTGACAGATTAATTATGCAATATGGTCTGAAAAGCAGCCGGCAGCGTGGGAGGGCGGTGGCAAAGTTCACGTATTAATAACTCAGTGGGGTGGCTGGCACGTTCCCTGCGTGTTATCAACGCCGCGTTCGTCGAAGGCACCTTCATCCCGTGCGGGGCTGGGGATGGAGATGCTGGCAGCGGGAAGGGAACACAAGCAGAGAAGGTTGTGAATTCCCAGCCCCCTTGCACC
>NW_010125155.1:47266-55114 GCF_000699245.1 Pterocles gutturalis
AGGAGCTCTGCAGCTGTTCTTGACCTGGTCTTGGGTTGAAGAGCATCCAGAGGAGACTTTGTGAAGTGCAGAATTTGGGCCAGGAGTTGCGGGTTTGCTCAGAACCTGCAGCTTTTGTCCATAGCTTGTCCCCCCACCCCGCCATCTCTTAGCAAGAGGTGTCAGCCCTTCTTGCTGAAATTGCTTCTCTCTGCTGCGTCCGTGGTGGAGGGTGTGGTGTCCTCTTTGGAGGTCGCTAGGTGCTTTGGAGAAAGGTTTAAATCCTCTTTAGTGGACCCATATGAGGTGGAGAGTTGTACAGAGAGGCTTTTGCTTCCCTGAGAAGCCATCCAGGGTTGTCAGTCACAGCGTCTGATAGATTTGTGTAGGGTAAAATAGGAAATTATAATTGTGTGAGTCCCAGGGGTGGGAGCAAAGTTATCTGACAGCACCCTCGTCCGACCCTATCTGGGGAAGGTAAGAGTTGGTAGATGTTTCGGGCAGCAGCTGGGGAGTATTGCCTCCCAGGACCTTCTCTGAGCCTGCCGGGTGTCTCCCAGAGATGCTGTGCGGGACAGAGAGCCTGATCCTGCCCTGGGGCTCGGTATCGGTTGGCAAGCGCCTTAGCGAGACGGATGGAGGGACGTTACTTTAAGATTGGCAGTGTGGATGATTCATGCCAGCCAGCCGGGCTGGACAGCAGAAGTCTGTGTCTGGGAATAAATCCTTCCACCTGGCGACGGTGACGTTTGTCATCGGCAGAGCTGGCTGTGCACAGCTCACGCCGTGCCCTGCGGTCATCCTCGGCGGGAGGAAAAGCTCCCCCCTCCCGCAAGCCCTTTTGGGTTGATGTATCCATCACAGCCTCTCTGTGCCTAAGTGCTACTCTTTTTTATTATTATTTGTTTTCATAATGAATCTGTTTTTTTCTCAGCGTGTCTCAGGGGGATGTTTGATATGAAAGGATTTGCCTGATCCTTCTGGAATAATTTCCCGCAGCGTCCGGGATCAGGCGGGGGGATGTGCTTAGGCTGGTTAGCACGGCGTTGTCCGCAAAGCCCTGGCTTTTCCAGAGGTAGCAGAAGTGTCGGGGGAAGCGTCGGCGGCGAGTACATCTCTCCCTCGTGCTCTCCTGGTGCGTCCCACTGCTCTTCGGCCCCTGCAAAAGCTCTTTGCTAAAAAAAACCCCTCGTGCTATTGGGAACAGCCTTTGGGGAGATCTGCGGAGGCGTTAGGAGACAGATAACCCAGCTCAGATGAGGTGCTTAACCAGCAGGAGGACAAAGAAAACCGTTTAAGGTGGGCTTTTGTAAGCCCAGCGGAGGATTTGGCTTCTCAATTTCCATTCAAATGAACCTTCCCTCTTCCCATGCATGCAGCTTCCCAATGCCTCTCTTTACAGCCTGGCCTTTCGGTGGTAATTAAAAAAAGGAAGGAACAAAAGCGCAATTGAGCCGAGCACTTAAGCAAACGGTTGAAGTAACAGATTTTTCTCAGGCTTTCAGCGCACAAGCTTAGAGGTGCTTCGGGGCTTTGCTCCATGAAGTTGGGGTCCTAAGGCTAGTGGCACAAATCCCTCCTGATTTTCCCCCCAGAAGCACACCTCTGTTGACAGGAAATGTTTTGATCCACTCAGAGCAGGTTCTTGTCTCAGAAACTTGCAGTGCAGTGATTTTTTCCGTTTTTATGGGTTTCTTTGCTAATTGGGATGGAAATACAGACAGAAGCCTTGGAGTTGTTTGGAAAATGAATTTTCTGCGCATGGCAAAGTTTCTCTCCTTTGGGGTGGCCAGGCCAGATTGACCCGTACTATCTTTCGGATGTCCAGAGAGCCCCTAAATAGATGGGAGTAAGGACACGCAAAGGTTTGGCTGCTGGTGCAGGGAAATGGGGAGCAAGAGGTGAGGGGCAAGGCAATGGAGGTCCAGAACGCCAGCGGAGAGAGCCGTTTGCTGCAGCTCCCCGGTCGGAGCTGGCTCTTACTCCAAGTTCCCTCCTGCCTTTCTGGATGAGAAATGCTGGATAATTGACTTTTTCCGGCCGTGACCCGCCTGGCCGTCTGCCGCCCCGCTTCTCCCGAGTGCCCACAGCCGCTTTTCTGGCCCTGCTCGACCGCTTTCCCACCACGCCAGGACACAGTGGCTTGTCAGGGAGCAGATGGACAAACCGTCTTGTCGACGTCGCGTGTGGGAGGCTTAGTGCTGAGCTCTTCAGAGGCTGACGGCTCCCCAGACCCCGTCGTGTTGCAGGGAGTGTTGGAGAGACGGCTGTTTGTCAGGGGGAAGGCGGCATTTGCTGGAGGAAGGTCCTTTTCCGAGGAGCCCTCAAGGTTAAAGTTGGATGCTCCTTCCAGATGGTCTCCATCTGATGCATCTCATTACGGGCTCGAGCTGCCTCGCCATCCTGGCCTCCCGGCGCCAAGAACAACAAGGAATGGACGCCAGCAACAGCGATCGCTGCTGTTAGAAGGGCACGAGATGAGTTAAGGGTTAAGAAAAGACCATATGGCCCATCCAGACCCTGTCCTAACAACCCTGAGGAATATAAACCAACTTGTGTTAGCGATCGTCCGTCCTTCCTTCCCATCCAGGCTGTTTGCTGTAACCTTTGCGAGATGCATTCCCTGGCTCCTTCCTGCTCCGAGTCATGCTCCGAGCTGCCTTGCCGATGGGTTAGAGTGCCGTTCTCCGCTCGGCCCTCGTCCCGCAGTCCATTCGCCCAAGGGAACGCTTACGGCGCTGACCTTAAAGAGCAATTTCGGGCAAGCACCGAGCAGCTCGAATGTTCATAAACCTGACATTTATGTCTCAGAGAGACTTCCTCTGCAGCATCCACTGCGTCTATATGATTTTATCAAATAAGAGGCGCCTTCGCCCCTAACCAACCTCTTTCTCCTTCCCTGATGTTTTCATAGGGCAATCATCGGGAACGGTGAGCTCAAAGGCATCTGCCCGTCCTTAACGGTGTGACGCGGAGAGGGTTAGAGAGACGGCTGTGGATGCATTAGCCAGCGCCAATGGTTAAGATTGCGCTCGGGTCCTCTAATGGTGGCAATTACTGCGCTGGGCTTAGGGGCGTGCACTCTGCATGTGTAGAGAAATGGAGTAATCAGTGTAAACAGATCAGACGACCCGATGGACCTGGAAAGTTTATTGCTGTGATTTTCACTGCTCCGCCGGAGCGCTTCCCGTGCTTTTGGATCATTTCCCTGTTCTTCTTGGGGATGAAGCCTGGGCCATGCAGGCGGGTTTGCGGAGAGCGCCGTGTGCATGTGAGCCAACGTGACGTTAGAGCCATCCCAAAATAGCCGGTAGCCGGGGGCCAGGATGAGCGCATCCTCAGCTTCCCGCTTCCATTCATGTTGGGCTCTTACAAAGCCACAGCAAAGGCAGCAGCCGCGGACAGAGATACCTGTGTGAGAGCAGCCTGCGGCACGATGCTGCGGTCCGGTCCCGACCCGGTGGGGACAGCGGTGACCTGAGACAAGGTGTCCTGCTGGTGGCTGTCATCTCCCCTCTCTCGGCGCTGGCCCCGTTCCGCTGGGCTCCCCCCTCACAGCACACCCGTGGGGTGAACAGACACGTCTCTCTCCGCTGACCAGGGCACCTGCTGTCGAGTCTGTTAATATCAGCTCCACACGGAGAGCTTGCAGCCCTGGAAGTGTTAATTAGCTTTCCCCCTCCTCCTTTCCCGTTATTTTTCCACCTCGCTCTTTAGAAGATCTCTGAACCAGGAGATCAATGCCTCCCGCTAATCGGCTCTTCAGCAGCTTAGAGAGCGGCACCGCAGAATACTGCGTTTAATTCTCCTCGAACACCTCTGCTAATCATCCGTTCCAGCCCCGCAGCCCCAGGCAGGCGGCGAGGGGCGAGGGCAGGCGGGGAGCGCAGCAGGCGCTCATTTACACCCGGCTTGGGGGTCTGGTGGGACCCCAGCACCGTGGTGGGAAGAGCAGGGGTGGGAGAGAACGGAGGGGAAGAACTCCCAGGGAGGAGTAACGTGGTGTGAGCGGGCAAAACATGCGAGCGGGGCGAAAGCCTCATCTCTGAATGCTCTTGGTGCTTCCCGGTTGCGTTGCCTCCCATCTTGCCCTCTCCATCTGCAGCTGGAGATGTGGATTGTGCTGGGAAGGGGTGCTGGTGATAACACCGGTGATGGATGCTCCTCCTGGCCGCTCCACGCAGTGCCCCGGAGAGCGTCAGGGCTTGTCCACGTGGGTAAAACCCCCAAATCCTGGGGTCTGAACCGAACCGTCTCTCTGAGTGGTCTTCTCCCTTGGCAAGGAGACCCAGGAGCAGGCAGTGACCTCCCACATCATGCCAGCATGGTCCTTGTGATGCTGCCCATCCACAGGCTTTTCAGCTGGGGGCTGCGGGTGTTGGGAGCTCTGCCCATCGCCTCCCCAGCTGCTCTGCTCCCAGAGCCGTGGCCATCCTCCCCTCCACGGCAGCGGGACTTTTCCAGGGTCACTTGGCTTTGAGTCATCCTGGCAGCCCCACGTGGCTCCGGGAGAAGTAGAAATCCCGGGCTAAATATCCCAGCATCGCTCCAGGGTGGGACAAGAGTCCCCCATGGGCAGCAGTCGTGGTGCTTTGGCTCCTTGGCTAGCGCTGGGCAGGTTTCCCAGAGGCTGCATCTCGTCTGGTGAGATGATGGTGGCCTGGATTTAGCCAGGAGGACCTTAAGAAGCCTTTCCCCCTCCGACCGCCGCGATCTAGCTAAAAGGCTGCGAGCACAAGCCTGAGTGGAAACGAGAACGCATGCTAATGAGTTGTGTTGCCAAAACCAGAAGGAGCCGACTCTACAGGGAGTTTGTGCTGTTATAATTTTTTTTTTTTTCCCCGCTACCCAAGTTCAATAGCAGCGAATTGCATATTTCTCTGAGGCTTCTCAACAAACAATTTACAGTGTAAATATATTTGTTGGCATGCAAATCACTCTGCATTATGAGTCTTGATTAATATTATAATGTGTTGATGAAAGCCTGTAAGTGGTTCTTGGAAGGAAGGTTCCTGACAAAGATCGCCTGTTTGGGTGCCCAGTGTTTGTGGAACATTAGATAAGGCTGGTTTTTTCATTACTTTGGGGTTTTTTTTCCTGGTGCGTGCTGTGTAACGGAGTCTTTCTTGGTGTCGCGAAGCACCGAAGGGTTCGTCGGGGGGTGCTGCTCATCTCTCTGGTTGGTCCTTCAGCTCCATCCTTCGTGACAGCTCCGGAAGCACCTGGAAAGCCCATCTCTCCCTTTTCCACCCCATTTTCCTTGCCCAACTGGGCTGCTCCGGGAGCTGGGTCGCCCCTGGGAAAGAGGATGCCTGTCCAGCCCCGCTCCAGCGTGTCCTGGCGGGGTTGGGAGTGCGCGGCGGTGACAGGCTTTGGGAGCCGTCCTCTCCCCTCCGGCTCTCCTGATGGCAGCTCTCGTTGCCATGTTCCTTGTACCCTTTGGAGCCGAGCTCCCCAAGGTGTCAGGACAAATGCCACCGTTATCACCGTGGATGTGCTGGGAGATGATGGCCAGGCAGGCAGGAGCGGCGAGAAAAGGCAAGGGGGGAAAAAAATCACCCTTTTTAGCAGGCGCCAGCGGCGGGTTTAGTGACAGCCTCAAGTTTTACGAGAAAAGGCAAGGGGGGAAAAATCACCCTTTTTAGCAGGCGCCGGCGGCGGGTTTAGTGACAGCCTCAAGTTTTGACCTTTGTTAACTGCTGTTTTGCTCCAAGAGTGACAGGGAGCGCCGCAAAATACCGAGTTTAGAGCTTGTACCGCTCTGGAGAGCTGCTCAGGGCTGTGCCGCGACAGCTCCGGCGCTGTAGGAACTGCATCTCCCCTTCCGACAGCATCCTCGGCTTGAGCCGGCTGCTGGGGTTTGCTCCCCTCCCTCTCTCCTGGTTTTCTCCAAAGGCTGGTGGTGCGTGCCGCCGTCCCCCGGGGAAAGGCAGGTGTCCCCAGCCAGCTGCTCATCCTCCGAGCGCGGCAGCTTGCGCGGAACAGAGTCGGAACCAAGCCGAGCAGGGAAAACACGGGCACCCGAAGGCGAGATGGAGAGAAGGGGAGGGGGAAGGAGCGAATGAGCACACATACACCTTAAAAGAACGTCTAGCCTTTTTTTCCCCGCTTCCTTCTCTTGTTTCTGCACGCGGCTGTGCCTTTTTTCCAGCACTTTTTAATGGTTGCCAGGGAAACGGAGCAAGGGAGAGAGGAAAGGTGAGGTGGATATTGGACGAGGCTAATGCACTTGTTTCAACCCAGAATTGACAGGGGCTCAGGACACCCAAGGTCCCGAGAACTCCTCATTTGCACGGCTCCTTTGCGGAGCCTCGAGTACCTCCCTACCGCCGGTAATTGTGTTTTAATCAGTGGCTAATTATAATCCATCTCCATCAGGGGATCTCTAATGGTGGGTTTATGGAGCGCGGCCGCATGTTCCCGAGCCCTCGCGGGACACCGGGGATGAAATATGGGGGATGCTGGGCACTGCCGGTACGGGCAGTCTGGCTCAAAGGGAGCTCCATGTCGGCGGAGATCCCGATGGAAAACATGGGAATTGCAGCTGGGCGCTCCATACCCACCGGCAGCTCCCCTCCCGCCCCGCGGGTCCGTCGGGAGCATCCTTCCCTGGGCGCTGGCAGCCCCGCGTGGCTTTTTTGCCTTTCTGCAGGTTAGAAAACAAAGATGAATGCCTCACTCTGGATTTTTTTTTTGCCGTTGCAGCACTCGGAGGGCTTTTTTCCCCCCTTTGGCCTGAGGTTCTGTTGATGTTTTGCAGCTGTCTTGTCTGAGATGGCAGGTCCATGTCAGGAATAACCAAGGGGCCTTGCACCGGGCCGCTCAGGAGGAGCGTCACGTCTGGTATTTGCCAAACACAGCGAGCGATAAAGAGCTACGGGGTCGTAAAGCTCCGGTTCTGGAGAGGCGAGGGTGGCTGGAGAGGCTTTTATAGCTCTTTGCTTTTCCAATATTTTCCTGGAGGAGGGGAGGAAGGGTATTGATTTATCAAACAAACACAACCCAATTATTGTTTTTGTGGATGGGAAGGTGGAGAGGAGTGACGGTGTGATGCTGGGGGACCCCAGCTCTGCGCCTGCTACCCTGCGCCCCATCCTGTTGTGTGCCAGGGAGGGAACAGGGTTTAGTCTGTGCCCAGAGCCACAAATAGAGCCGCTCGCCGATCCTTCTTGTCAGCGGCTTCCCGAGCCCGCCACCCATCCATCACGCCTGAGTGATGGGTACCGGGCCAGCGCGGAGATGTGCAGCGCTCATATCCCTATAATGACATTGTCGGTGTCACAGCTGAGCACGAGGGACTCGCGAAATGTCACCTCAGGTAGTAGAAAATGACTGCATCTCCTCCGTGCAGAGCTTTCCCCTCCCCAGCCCGGACCTGCCAGGGCTTTCCTTTTCCTTCGCTGCTTTGGAGGGAGCCCACGCCAGCCAGAAGAGGGGAACTTGGTCCCTGTCGTCAGCTCCATCAGGAGCGATGGTAGAGCATCCCGAGCCACATCTCCCCGCCCTGCTGAGGTGTGCAGGGAGCCGCTTGGTCCAGCCAAAGCCTGGTGATGTCGGGATAAGCGGACATGGGCTCCCCGGCCAGCTGGCGTTACTCCGCTGGAAAGAGAGATGGAGAACGGGAAAGGGGGTGGGGGAAGAGGAAAGATGTATGAGGCTTCGGTCGGCGAAGCAGGGCATTCTGAGCAGATTCCAAAATAATTTAGCATCATCTCTTCTGCCCGCAGTGGGTGCCTGTGGCGGAAAAAGAAAGAAAGGGAAAAAAAACAGGCCACATAAAGAACCCCGAAACCCCCTGGAAGGGCTGGTTGGAGCTTGAAGTTTATTTTTTCCCTGAGGGTGGCTGTCTCCTTTCCCCAGTTCTCTCTG
>NW_010125155.1:55149-57131 GCF_000699245.1 Pterocles gutturalis
CCCCGCGGCCGCTTCCCCGAGGCCTCCCCGCGCGCCGAGGGGACGCGATATCGCCGCCTAGAACGGCTTGAAGGACACGGGCGCGGGAGCCGAGAGGACGATTTGTAGTGAATAATTTAGTGGAGGAATGTAAAGCTTTTGTTCTCATCACAAATTACCGGCAAACGGTACGGGAAGGCTTTGATCCTACAAATGCATTGTACATCGTCTCTGCCTGCCGGCAGCCCCCCTGCCTCACTGGGGTGGTAACGGATGGATTTTTTGCTGCACATCGTTGTATTTTGGGGGGGTGGGCTGGCCTGTAATTAACCTGTTGTTTTGATGGGTGTGATTTTAATTACTGCCATAGGATTGCCTGTCTGGGTTGAGCTGGATTTTGGAGAGCGATGTTTGTCAATAGGAAAAATTTATTGGTGTGAAGTTTTCAGTTCCCCCCACCCTGTTCCCAGCGTATCATGGGGTGTCGGTGCCACCCGGGAAGCATTTTGCTTGTAGCTGGGAAAGGACGAGATGGGCACCCAGCAGGGATGCCTGGGTGCGGATGCCTGGGCAGGGATGCAGGCGAGGGGTTAAGGTTGCTGTCCCCCTCCTTGCCCCACCAGCTCTCCTCATGCCCCATCAAGAGGTTTTTTTCCTGCATCCCCAGCCTCTTTGGGCTTGGTGGGGCGGTCAAACCTGAAGCACCGAGTTCGTTTGGGGCTGGGGAATTGAGCAAAGCGCGTGTGAAGGAGGCTGCAGCCTGCCTGACGAGAGCCACGTGAAATGAAGTTGTATCTCGCTCCGAGATCAAATGCTCCCTCTCGGCTTTCGGGGAGAGGACTCGCCGCAGCCCCACGTGCGAGCTCGCCGCCTCCTTCTCCCGGTTTATATCCCTGGTCCCCAGGCAGACGCCGCGAATGCTCGCTCATCAGGGCTTGCTCTCGGTGCTAATGGCCCTCTATAAATAAGCCCCGGGAACAGGGAGAGAGAACAATCATAAAAGGCAGGCGCATAAATTAAAGCCGATGTTACAATAAAGCAGACAAGCCCTTCATCGAGGGTTTTATGTTTCTCCTTGAGTCGGCAGCATCGCCAGGAGAAAACGATTCCTGCGTGCCTCGGCCCGGTTCTCCATCTCCCCGCTCCGTAGGCATGCGCGGGTGGGTGCCAGAAATAGTCGGCACCCCCCTTTTTCAGCATTAGGGGTCAGAAAGCCTCAGGGATTTCCCTGAACAGCTCTCAGCTTCCCTTACTTCGGGTGGAGACGGGACTATGGATTAACTGTCTGGGGTGGCTTTGGCTGCTCTCTGTAGCTTCTGGGTAGCTAGAAATGAAATATAATGAACCTGGGTGGCCAAGAGCTCAGGCTGTGCCTCCAGAGACAGGCAGAAATCATTGCACGCGCCCCGGTGAGCTGCGGTCAAACCTCACGGGCTTGGGGGGAGATGCTGGTGTGCACAAGAGCAGCATCTCGGCACGGATGGAGAAGCACACGCGGTACCTCCGAAAGGATGCTCCTTCCCCTTGGCTGGGCCAGCATGCATCGGCGGCCGGCACGCTGGCTTTCTGCCGTGTCCCCGGAGTGCCTCAGGAGTGCTATAGACACTGTGCCGAAACGCCTGCCTCTCTAGGTGAGGTCAGAGCTGTCTATCTGCATCGCATCCTGGATGGATGAACCTTGGCAGGAGCTGCCCGCTCCCAAAGTACAGCTTACCTATGGTGAAGATGTGGGAGGTCATGGCACAGGTGTGGGGTTGTTCAGGGCTCTGGTTTGTGCCCCAGGGAGAGTGGCAGCCGGTCTCCTGGCCCCGTGGTGCTGTGATGCTACCTGGTTTTTGCCCAGCCCAGGTCTTGGTGAGGTCCCCCTGGCACAACCCGTTCCCAAACCCTGTTAGGACAGTTTGGAACTGGGCTAATGGTTGTGAGAGCCTTGCAGGGAAATCCAGACAATGTCTCAAAAGCAGGGAGGGGATGGGGAGGCGGCAGCAGGTTCACGGGGGGCG
>NW_010125155.1:57143-60034 GCF_000699245.1 Pterocles gutturalis
TGCCCCAAACCTGCTGCGGTTTGGCTGTGCAGAGGCTGGACTCATCTCCACATCCTAACTGCTGGAGGGGCAGGGCGGAGGGGTGTGCTCTGGGGGGGGAGATGTGGCCCTGTGCCCCTCTTGGGGGCTGTGAGGGGTTACGTGCCTCTGGGGGCTGCTGGAATACATCCTCCTGGTCCTCGAGCATCTTCTCCCCCGGCATGGTTGATGGAGAGTGCTGGTGTGGGGAGGTGTGCCCAAGAGAATTATATGTGTGGTGGTGTGGGGCAGGCAGAGGGGAAGGAAGGGGGCAAGGAAGGAGAGGAGGGAGACAGATGGAGGGAGAAAGGGAGGGATGGGGAGAAGGGGTGACTGGGTGGGCTCCACTGCCTAGCTCCGTCCTGAGCTCCCCCTCGTGTTCAGCCGCACATATGTCTCCAGCGTGCTCCCGATGGTCCTGTCTGAGTTAACGCAGGGATGTTCGAGCTTGGCTTTGGGCAGCCCGCTGGCTGCCAGCGTGCTTTTTCCTGCCACTGATGCATCCCCCCCCCTTCTCCCCAGTGACAGCGCAGCATCCAAGGTGCCTCCAGCCTTTCCAAATAATCGGGACAGAGCCAGACGAGCTCCAGCGAGAGCCGGAAATCCATAGTTTCAATTGTGCAAGGAAAGGTGTGTTCCGCAGGCATGTCCCGGTGCTGCTCAGGCTCCCTTGAGGGATGCCGCTGTGCCGTGCCATGGCGCACCGGTGCCGGTGCAGCGCGGGTTCCCTCCGGAGGCTGCCTGGCCGGTCCTCGTCAGCCCCTCGCTGGTCTCGCACAGGGTTGTTTTCTGCTCCATTTCCTCCTGCTGCCTTTGGATCCCCATCCCCACCCTGCCCTGAGCTCTCCTCTTTCCTCTTCGTCATCGCAGCTGGGATAAAATACAACCGCAGCCGTGAGATCGCAGCCACCCTCGGGGACTCGCTGCCCACGTCAGCTGTCCAATTGGGAGACTGCCTGTCCCTGGGAAAATATGTATTTCAGGCTGCGGGGGTGCTAATTTCCCAGGCCCATTACTCAAACGCAGCATTCAGATGGCTGTGCATGTGGCCAAGCCGTTATCCGTGCCTCCCCCTCGGTCCGAACTCCCCGCACCAGGTATAGGCTTCCTGTCAAGCCCAGGAGCCCAAAGCAAAGATTTATTGATAGGCACCCTGATGCCGGCTTGCATTTTAATTATGTTGCCGTCCGCCCGCGCCGAGAATCACCTCGGTGCCTATGGTGTTATCCTCGCGTCGTGTCTCCAGATGAATGCGTTGGGTGAGATGTGGGTTTATGGGGTCCCTACGGGGGACCCTCTTTCCTTTCCTGCATCCTTTCCTCCCTGCTCTTCCACAAGGATCAGCAGAGCGGCCGATCCCCGCGCGAGGCTGGGAGGGAAGGATGCGGGAACGAGTCCCGCGCATCCCCCACCGAAGGCAGCAACCAGGGCTCGGCGAGGAGCCGGAGTCCAAATTACTTTTTGGAGGGTTGGATTTCACGCCGCGAGGAATTGAGAAGCCACGCTTGTCAAGGAGGAGATGCGATGGACTCAGGAGCGTGGTTGTTTATTTTCCGTATCTATTGGAGCGCGGGGGTGTGCATAAATATCACGGGCGAGCGCCAGACAACACCGGTGTCGTGCTTCGCGCGGGTGCACAGTTTGACCTGGCGCTTTCCGGAGGAAGTGATGCATATGTATCAGTGAGGCGAGGGGTGGGAGCGATCCCCTCGCTCAGTGTGGCAGACGCTATCTCAGCAAAATAAAACAAGCCCCAGCCCAAGCAGCTCAGCCGTGACCGTGTCTCCTGTACTAACTTAGTTATGGAGCAACCGTCTCGCAGGGCGGAGGGGGACCGGCTGTGGAGGAGAAGCTCTAGGGATGCTTCCAGCCATGCAGGGACCGGCTCTGTGAGCTCCTGCCCCTGCAAGTGGCCTAAGACCGTCCCCTGCCTCAGTTTCCCCTTCGGTGGCGGTGACATATAGAAGTGACGTAAGGCGTAGCATGCAGCTCAGTGGAGAAGCGCGAAAGGATTCCGTCATTAATAAGCGCCAAGTGCTTTGATATTTTTAGACGGCCGCGCCACGTATTGATATAATATTACTGTGCCTCATTTGACTTCTTTTTCGAATGCGAGCCCCCTCTTGATCCCGCTACCTGCGCTAGCAGTTATCTGGCTCTATTTTATCATCTGAATATTTCAATTAAATTACTTTAAGGGAGGGGGGGAAAAAAAAGCCATCGCCGAAGTTGGAAATGATCACTGTATCACTCCAACTTCCCTCCGTTCCCAGAAGGTTAATTGAAAGGCAGCCATCTTGGTGACGTTTAGACAAATGAGGATAATTATGTGTTCTCTAGCTCTCGGAGAGGTTAATTGCCTAGATGTACGAAGACTGGAAGAACAAAGAAGGAATAAATCAGAAGCGGGACGATGATCCGATAATGTAATTTGGTGGATTCACGTACAAGTCCAACAAATAAACCCCCCGATCGCACCGTGTCGGTTGGCCGTGCGGACGCCCCACGGGGTCGCCGGGATCGGGACCCAGCCCTTGTTCACAGTCACAGACGAGGTTGGCGGTAGGAGGAGGAGCCTTTAGGTGGGTCCCACAGGGGGTGGCAGTTGTCACCCCACACTGGCGATGACTTTGTTGTCTGGTGAAGCCAATGGCTCCTTAGTGCCCGTCGGATGGAACGTCCAGGTGTCATTTCGGTGGCGAAACAGCCGATGGAAGGCAGAGGGGTCAGCAGAGGGGCGGGAGCGTCGAGCAGAGGATTTCCTCTGGCGGGTCAGTAGAGTTTCCCTAATCGCTGGAGACATTTCTGCAAAGCAGCAGTGAGGCTCTGGGGCTGACGGCTCACCCAGGTCCCGTACGGATGGCACATTTAGC
>NW_010125155.1:60065-62998 GCF_000699245.1 Pterocles gutturalis
CACGGTGTCGGCGGTGAAATAAGGCTTCATTCTCCATTGGCAAATTTTTCCTCTTTCTGGAGGTTTTAAGGGCTGCCTGCGGAGATTTTGCATGTTAAATCTTGCGGCCATGCCATCCTGACGTTTGAATGGATGTCGGAAGATGCCTCCACACCCCTGATGCGCGAGGACCCGCGAGCCCCCGTCCCCGGAACGCCGGCGAGCGGTTTGTCTGCCGGTCCGTCGGGCCCGTCTAAATGGCAGTTTCATTCTCTGTGTTTGCTCTTGTCGTGTGCATTAAGATCCGGCGAGTTTATCCAGCAGTCCAGCTGTTTTGAAGATAATTACTACAGAGCTCAACCCGATGTGAAATGATCCTCCTGGGCAGGCAGCCAAGAGCCGGAGGCTTATCCTCCAAAGACTGAAACCTCTCCATTACCCTTAAGAGCTGCAGAGATACGAGCGGGCGTCTCATGACAACTGTATTTTTGGTGGCAATTAATGGGGGGTCGGGAGAAGAGCTTCGTAGCTATCGGGGAGGCTGGCACAGCCGGACAGACCGACGGAGGGCTAGAGGACCACCCGTTTGTGTTTTATTTGGGCTGCCAGCATGCTTTCCTCTGTTGGAACTGAGAAATGCTGCCACAGCTGCGGCCGCTCTCTCCTGGGTCGAAAGCGTCCCCCTTGCTGGGGCAAGATGTTGACGGTCGCGGTCCCATCGGGACGGCCGATTCGTAGCGGCTGGAACCTTGTTTGGCCATGCATTAATAACGGGTGATGAACTATCCAGCTAACTGTGACTGTGCAACGTTTGTTTCTGTCTCTCCCTACCTGGTAAGGAGGAAAAAAAAGAAAATAGGAGAAAAGTTGTAGCAAGGGGAAAAACCACCCCAGAAAACCCACCAGCGGTGTAGGGAGCTCTGAGTTCTCACTGGTTCAGGTTGGCTAGCTCCGCCTGTGATGAACTCGTCATTGCTTCTCCTCCTGTTGATTGAAGAACACTAGAAATCAGCCGGGGCGCAGGTGTTGCATTGTGCGAGATTAGCGCCGATTGAATCCGTACGCGGGGAGCCGATTGAGGCGCGCGGCTCCGCTCACGGCGGTGTACCACGCGCAGGGAGGGGGGTTGCAGGATCGTGTCCTTCCATCAGCCCCCTCGAATGGTGGCGATGGTGTTGGCGGGGGTATGTCGTTTGCTTTTTTCTTCCCCACGGGGGCGTAGGGCAGAGCACCGGCGTAGAGTCGAGGGGAGTTGGGTTTCCCTGGTGATCGGACAGTTCTCTGGCCATGTGTCCTAGGGTGTGTAGCGATGCCTTGATGGTGAATGCTTTGGAAAGGACCTGGGAAGGAGTCCCAGTCCTCTGCCAACCACAGGATGGCTGGGTGGTCACAAGCAAGTAGGAAATTGGTACCTGGCTGTGTCTGGGAACTGACTTCAGGTAGAGAGTGCAATCACGTAGGTCCTGTTCTGGGCCAGGAGAGAGCCCTTCCTGCACATCTTCCGATGCCAGTGGTTTTCCTGGACCAGCTGTCCCCACGCGGCGCCTTCATTTCCATCTCTGGGAGACCAGGCGTGGCCGTCGGCATCGACCGACTCCGATGGTAGCATTTAAGTGCCACCTGCTCTATAAACATCCCCATTGATTTGCTCTATTCAAAGGCCTCCCGCTAGATTTCCTTTGCTGCTGCCTCGTATTTCCTTATGAAGATTTCTCTGAAGCTAATATCAGCTGTTGGCCCATCGGGGCCAAGGCTGATGCTTGTGACCTTTCCCACCGTGCCGGGGGACCATCGCGAAGCAGGGCTGGGGCCGGACCGCAGCTCCACGGGGAATCGGGGGTCGGCAGGCTGTAGGCAGAGGCCGTAGCCAACCCGGTGCGGTCCCGAGGGCAGGGAGCGGTGCTGTTCTTTTCCGATCGGCGATGCATTTCACAGCAGATTGCAGGAGATGTGACTTGTGCGGGGCAGGGACAGCAGCCAGGAGCTGTGCACGGGGCAGGGACATGCCGGCTGCCTGCAGGAAAGGGTCAGGTAGGGCACGGATCCAGAGTGTGCTGAAGGCAGGGATGTCTTTCCCAGGGGCTGCAGAGGGTTTCTGAGCGGACTCCGCATCCTCAGGGTACAGATGCTCTGTCGCGTGAGAAACGACGGAGTCCCGGTGGGAAAGTCAAGGCAGAGCCGGGAGCAGAGTGTGCCCAAGTGCCCGACCCCGACATGTCACCCTTCCCCTGGCTCATGATGTTGTTTTGGGTCCCCTGCGAGCTGGAAATAAAAGCAATGAACAGTGAAAGAAGGGCGTTAGGAATGCCAGGGAAAGCCTGGGTGACTGCACTTCTGGGAGTTGCTCGATGGGGAGTGTTAATTCCGAAAATCCCCTCAATGGCCTTTGGGGGAAGATGTAGTCAGGTACCACAGGCATTCGCCTTGTGCCGCGGTGCCTGCAGCGGTGCCCGGGTCTGCGGTTCCCAGGCTGGGGCACAGGCAAAGGGCTCCCCCTTTGATGCCCAACCCAGGCACAGACCCAGTCCCTGAGGCAACGCCAGCCTGAGCTTGGCGCTGACTTGGCCTTGGGATCAAAGGTTGTGTCCCCACGGTGGTTGCCGAGGCCACCTGAAGCCGGTGGTGTGCAGGGGGTGACCCCTTTGGGGCTGCACGGCGAGTGTTCTGTCCGGGTTTCTGACACCCTGTGAGCGCAGTTCCTCATCATCGTGTTATTCCTCTGATGTCTGGGAGCCGCAGTCACGGACCAGAACACCATTAAATGATCCGAAATGGAGTAACTCGACAGTGCCTGCCCTCACAGGCTGATTATTGTCGCAGATGGATATTTTATATTTAGCAAGCGCTAATGTATCCATTTGGGCTGTAATTTTTCGCGAGGAGCAGCATCTATTCTGGTGCTGGGTGAGTGGGTGGGCAACCCACCCCCATGGGAGAACCGGCTGGGAGAAACC
>NW_010125156.1:0-33948 GCF_000699245.1 Pterocles gutturalis
AAAAATAATAATTAAAAAAAAAAATCAAAGCTCCCTCCTATGGTCACCACATTCTAACAAGCACTAGTGACAGAAATAAGATGCTGCTAGATTTTAAAGGCAGCAGAGATGAGTCAGTGCAGGCAAGGAGAAGATTTGTCAGGGCAGTTTTTCAGAGGATGGCTGCACATTAAATACTGGGCTTCAGCAGCAGGCTTTCTACTTGAGATGAAGGGTCTGCAGGACATTTGGGCAGTCAAAACAATGAACATACAACACAATACAGCGGACATCTGGGCCAGCTCTGGCTGCTGGTGTTGCATGCTAGCTTTGAATGTTTCATTTGCATACAACAAAGACAGAGCTAGCGAGCATTCGGGGCTGGGGAAAACATAATTTACCTTGTGCTCTTCTTTCACCAGAGGCCAGCAGGCAGCCCCTCGGGACACAGCAATCCATACAGAACAATCCATATATTGGTTTGCTGCTTTGGTGAACACAGAGATTCATTTCTCCCAGGGGTAACCACTTACCATATCAGAAAGGCCAATCAGTCTTAATGCTTCCCTCCAAAAAAAAAAAAAAGTCAATATCTTATTATCCTAAATTCTTGAAAAATAAAAAGATGCCATAATTAAGTGAGCCATGAGAACACAAGACAAATCAGTAGCAGAAAACAGATGAGCACGCATGAGCACAGATATTTTCTTGCTCTTTCCATAATGCTCAATAACAGGACTGAAAGACTGGTGGGGAATATTGGTACCACAGGGCGTCCTGAGACCAGAGGAGAAAAGAACAGCAACGGATTCTGTGCAATGCATCCAAGCCCCACCCCCCTTCCCACATTAAAAAAAAAAAAAAAAATAATAATAATAATCAGGAAATATGCCCATTTCCCTCTCCACTCCCAAATACACTTCTCTCCCCAGTTAAGAACAAAGTCACAATTAAAATAAAAAAAACCTAAGACAATCTAGTTTCTTAGTATGGCACTGTTTATTTTGGAGCACTTCCACTTTGCTTTTACAAGCTCCTCACTCTACACACCAGAGCAAGAAATGCCCTTTTGTTAAGAAATAAAAGCAAAGATTCTCACAGAACGTCCCAGTAGCTGAGGCTCAAAGAAACAATACCAAATATCAAGAAACCTCTCACAAAATCATCTGGGACACTATCCTTTCTCCCAGTCCTGGCTTTTCTCTTAAAAAAACCCAACCTATCACCCATTTTGTCAATTTACACGCATATGCATTGTATTATTGAACACGAAGAAGCTCCACCAACACCTCAAGTTACCTGCACACACTGGTACGACCAAAGGCAAAACTGTCCCCTCCCGTTCCCTCACCTGGTTGCTCCTCCCAACACTTTCTAAGCCGGACGTCTCCTCTGCACAACAAAGCCAATTTTCCTCAATTCAGGAGAGACATGCAATAGGATTTTCTTTAGGCTATTCAGAAGGCAGCTACTGCATAATGCAGCCTATTTAAAGAGATTTTGCTTAAGTCAAATTCAATAATTTAAGAGATTTAAGAGCAGGACGCACTAAAAAAAAATTAACCATGTTGCCTAGGCACTGTGTGCCTTTTAGCTGCTGTCCCCAATTCACTAGACCAGTCTTGATGTTGCAAGGACAAAGGTTTTCATCTTTTGAGAACACTTATCAGCAGATAATGAGAAATTAAAATTCCAATTCACTCAAACGTCAGCTATTGAAGTTTAGTTTTCAAGCAGTGTAAAAAAAAGTACTCCCACGTCAGTAAAATTGTTAGGTTGGAACATTGAAATAAACAGCATTGCTAGGCAAAAAAAAAAAAAAAAGGGGGAAATTGTACTGGGTTGAACTTTGTGGATTCATCAAATCGGACACTCACCAGCAGATCTTTTCATTTTGCAGAATCCACGGAGAGAAGCACCACGACATGACACACTGCACCTTTCCCTTGGGGAGAGGGACATTGCTATTCTGCCAGGAGTCTGCTGAGAAATCCTGCGGAGGAATCCTGACTGCTTTCTTGTGCTTTAACTTTTGCAGAGAGGCATTTTAATACATGCCAAAGGAAAGCAGAAACAGAAGCAGCCAAACCCATTCCTCCCCCACCTCCATAAAACAACAAAAAGGGAACTATCACTTTCTACACAAGCTCTTAAGAGCATCCTTGTCAGTGAATACAGCCCAAGCTGGCATTTCATTTTATGCTGCAGCAGCCCTGATCTTTCTCCACTTGCCAACAAAACACCCTTCCAACACACTTGCTAGTATTTCCACACCAAGATCCAACAGTACACTGTAAACACAGAAGAAATCATTACCCAAAACTTCAACAAAATAGGACTCTATCTTGATGGTTTTATATAGTTTTGCAGCACGAATATATCTCGAGCCCATATGAGTGAGCTAGTCACCAGTTCCATCACAACCACAGACATTGCTTCCTCTCCTGTTTCTGTTGTGCTGTTATTCAATACACAGCAATGACCTTGCCTCCAAGCAAACTTCTCCCGTTTGCTCTACACAAATATCTACTCATCAAACTGTCGAAGGGGCTCCGTTTGTCAGGCTGAGCAGAACACACTCGGGTGGTTCACTTGCTTTTTAAAAACTATCAACTCCCCATGCGTCAGATGGCAAGTTTAATTTAGTAGGCTAGGAAATTACTCAGTCCTGGAAAATCACTGCAACATGGTATAAATCTAACGCAGCAAGTCCATCCGATACGCAGGGCTGTTAATGCTACTGATCAGCCCCATCCTAGGGTAGCTCTGGCCAGCAGCTGTGCCTACGGTAACAACTAAAGCCTATGTGACCTTTTCATTTTCTTATTTCCTCCCAGCAACAGACTAGAATGTTTCCTCCATTCCTGAGGATTTGCTACATGATCACCAACACAATCAGCTGAACCATAGTGAGCAGAATGAACACAAGACTGCAGCTCCAGCATCAGAATAAAGAGCAATTTCATGTTCTGTTAGTGCTGCGCTGAGAGTGGTGGGATATAAAGGCTGCTAACAGGGCAGTGTCCCTGTCAGTCAGTTAATGCCTGGGGTCGTTAGGGATTTGTATGTGGGCAATGCAGCAATCTATCTGCTAGACATCTTTTGCAGAACACACAGAGGCCATTAAAAGGCACCACAAAATACAACAACAGCAACAAAAAAAGGTATGACGGAAAAAATAACCAACCATAAACAGCTAACAACATGTGTGATGCTCCAAAGAGACCCTGCAGACTCAGGGACAGCGGTCCCTTGCTCAGCTGAAATACACCACGAGTACAGTACAAGTAAACACTCACACCATGGGATCAAATGCAGTCAGGAGGACCTGAAAAATTTAAACACATCTTTTTAAATTTTCAACCACCTCGCACAAGTGAGAAGAAAGGGAGACAGAAACATGGCTTATAGAGCAGCTCATCCGAGAGCGCTACGCTTGACTATGGCATCAGAAACCTTTCCAAAGAACATCAGACACTATTTATAGGTGCTGTCAGCGTCCTCCAACTCACCAAAGGAAGATAGTTTCTTTGAGCTCTCCCGATGCAAGAGATGCTCTCAAAAATGAAAGGCCACATCCACAACCATCCTAAGGGTCTAGGAATTAAAAATCTCTACAGAAAAATGTAGAGCACTCTGGCCCTGACCCAGCAAAGCACTTAAGCATTCAACTGTTTCCCCTTCGACTTCAGAGGGACAGTTTACATACCTAGAGTTAGCAGATGTCACAGGGCTTTGCTGGCTCATGACCAGATAGCTCAAAAATGTGCAGGAGCCCACCCGTAGTCCAGCTTTACCTTGCACAGCACAGGATCTCCTTGACCATGTCCTTACACAAAACAAAAACAGGAACCTGACTGGAACCAAAGCATGTCAGCTTGACACACATTTTCCAGCTGCAAATAATTTCTCTTCTCTCATTGAAGAGAGGGTGCATACTGAACAGAGGAAGACAAAAAGGAAGAAGTCCGCAGGCAACAGCCACTATAACACTACAGCACACGAAAAAGCTATCACTGCCTGGGGGTAACTCACCCTCTGAAGGTCTGCTCACCTGAGCCCGACCCTGGGACAAGCCCTCCCCCTAGTGACACCTCTACAGAGGACACGGGCACAGCGTGTCCCACCTCTGCTGCGGGGATGCAGGATGCTTTGATGGAATGGTACCCTTCAGTCACGGCCTATTGCTTAGCTAGCATCAGCAGCCCGGTTCTCGTTCCTGATGCGAAGGAAGTAGAACTGCACTGGTGCTGGTTCTTATCTGGGGAGGTTTATTTTCCTTCATTATTAGCAACAACTTATGCAAAATATTCCATAACGAGCCCTTCCTCTACCACCTGCTGGAAGCTATCTGTGGGAACACAGGCAAGGCACAGTGCGTTAATGTAATGATCCATTTATTTATCACAGCACGAGGAGTAACTCCCACATACACACATAGAGGCGTGCTGCCTTCTGATGCTTTGCCTGTTCTTGCTGTATTAAAGTTTAATTACTTTTTAACTTAGATATTTACTTAGAACATAAACTGTTCAGATGGATAACTGTCAACCAGCCCAGCCCTCTTTAGCAGGACTCTGGGGTCATATTTTACTCTTCTGGTGATGGCAGCTCTGGCACAGAATTGCTTCAGTTCTGTAAAATCCTGTCTATATATGTTTGATCCCTTTGGGGAGACTGCCAAAGCACCAAGATTAATTAGCAACTTACCTAAAATACACTCTCTATTGGAGAAATCTTAAAGGGTTCCTTGTCACGGACTGCTTTTGAAAAATACATTTTGAAATATTAATGAATCTCTATGACATAAGATGACATTTTGAACTCTGTCTCAGTGCCCATTCTCATCTCCACACTGAGTAAAATTACTTTCATTAGTTTCATGACAGCTCTGCACTTACATCAGCTTTGCAGAGCTCCAGCCAAATCACAGAAAATAAACTCACTTGACGGACAAATATAACATCATTATGCTCCCAGCTGCTGCAACATCCTCAATCAATATAGCTGTAAATGTAAACAAGAAGACAGGGATGTATCCAAACCGGTGTGTGACCACAGTGCAGAAACAATTGCAAAGGCTCTTAGTAACTGTGCTGCAATGTACACTCCTAGGACATTTTCCTCCCAAAGGAAAAGAACAAGGGACAGCTATCAAATCACTTGCCTGAACCCTAAGAAAACATTACAGACTAGAAGTGTCAAGTGTCAGCCAGTACAGGTGAGACAGGGACACCACCCCACTCCTGGTAGCAGTGGATGTTTCATTCACGAGTCTTCCTTTCCAAACTGTTTCCAATACCACTGGTCAACAAGCTGGATTTCTCAGGGAAAAGCATGCTTGTTCCAGTCCTGGCTTTCTGAGACCACATTTCCAGTTCAGAGCTGGCACGTGGAATACGCGCTTGCCTGCAGAAGTTTGCATCAGCAGCAAGCCTGGGTACCGCAGTGCAACCAGCCACACAGCCTCCTTCTCCACCTGATCTTCAGACTAACAGAGTGCAGTTGTTGGGGTTGGAGTATTAGTTCCCAGACTCACCCAGTCCTCTGGCAGCCCCAGCATGCATGAGAATGGGGTGGGGGGCACAGCAGTAAGAACCTGACCACAATTAACAACACACCACAGAGGGGTTTGTGCTGCAACAGCATCAGAGGGACAGCCCAAGACTGCGCAATTACAGAACTGGATGTTACTGTAGCTATGCTCATCGTAGTGATGCTGCTAAAAATAAACCAGGAAGACATTCCTCACCTGAGGCTCAGGAGGGTTCTGGTATGTAGCTGAGTCATGCAACAATCATTAAATTAAACACATCTTGATCCCTGCTTTACGCTCCATCAGCACAAGCCAAAAAAACCAAGCCTCTTGTGCGTATTGAAAAACCCGACACTGCACCCACCGAAACAAGGCACAAGGAAGTAATTTGAAGGTTAAGGTGTCCTGGAAAACATTTGCAGTAGTAAGATCAAATTGCGTTAAGAAAGGAGGAAGCAAGAACAAGCTCATATGCATTTTTCTTCTAAATAGTTTTTGAGAGAATGTGTTTAATGCTTGTGGAAGACATCAGACCAACAGCAACACCCTTAGTCAACAAAACAGCACAAGCCTCCCCCACCTGTTAGCACCCCACACACCTGCTGGGCTAATTGCAAGGCTCTGCACTGCCAACGGGATCACCCGTGCCAGAAACCTAACACAATCCATTAGCACTAGGGCAAGCCAAAGGTGCAACACAAGCTCTGTTTTTGATGACTCGTCAGTTTCCCACACCAGTCTCACCATTAAAGACTGTATCCCCAGTTGTCATTTGTACCTGAGCCACGTAGAGCACAGGTATGAATCCAGGTACGCATGCAGGTACGGGATTCTGGAAATGTTAGCTACACTTCACTCAGGTGTCAGCACCTTCTCGCAGGAGAAAGCTATCAGATCTGCCTATGTCTACAAAAAGCTTGTGAGGTGCGCACCGGTCCCATTTTCCTACCACTGAAGACATCTCTGCTGGCCAGTACAGCAAGTACAAAGTCATAGTGTGACGCGTTTTCAGGACCTCTCTGCTCAGAACCGCAACCAAAAAGCTGGAATAGACTATCCAAAACATTTCATTCTTTACCACCTTCTTTCTTTTTTACTTTAACTTGTACCACTTCTCATACACTAAAGGTCCTCTCAAAAAGCTTCACAGAAGCTGCTTACAACCTAGTGATTTCATACAATTTCTATCCACTTCTTTCTGCAGTAGACGAGAGTACAAGAGCACATCACAGGCGTGAGGCAGGCTGTACTCTGAGAAGATGGTGCAGCTTTATGTTATATGTTGGTTTAACTTACACATGTGGGAAAGCAAGGATCAACTAAAGTTTAGGAAAAAGATTCCAACTGCTACTGCAGTAAAAAAAAAACAAACATAACTACAGCAAACCCCACCAGAATTCTCAGTTCAATAAATGAACGACATCCAAACATTAATGTGTTCATTTTTTAAAAGCCTGAAGCATTTTAAGTTGCACACAGGCACCTTTGGGACAGCAGCCTTCTGTACCTCCACACTTCAAGAAACGCAGAGTTTGAAAAACAGGCCAGCCAACAGGTAACACTGAGCACGCAAAGCACCAGCTGCCAAAGTCCCAGTGCATTTGGGCCAGCAGAACATGATGTCCTGGACTCAGCGCGGTCTCCCAAAAGGTGAGATGCCCAGCTCAGCTGCATGAACTCCCTGAAACCAGGTGATTTTGCAGATCCACTCTCACACAGATTTTCATCTTGTAGGTTTAATTCAGGGTGGGATGACAGCTCCCATTCCTGGTTAAGCATCCCTTGCCCTTTGTTCCCTCACTCATAAATGACACCAGTCTCTCCAGCTCTTTCCTTTTCCAGGAAAGCTGCTGTACTGCTGTCTTGTAACATCAGAGGAACAGAACTTGGCGACAGGTACAAGCTGCAGTTTCAAGTTCAGTCTCATCGAGACCATTGCAAATCCACCTTTCCAGTTTAGAACTTGTTACACAGGTTGAGCTTACTGCTAGGAAAACCTCCCAACCCAACCACTGGGAGCCAGGTTTGAAACTGCCTTAAGAGCTCACACCCCCGAAAGTGCTGTTCGTTTTATCTCACAAGTTACTTCAATATGGAAGTGAACAACCCTAGTGCTGCTTTAGGCGTGCAGGAACAGCGTCAGAGGAAAAGGGCTGACTTGATAGCAGTCACACTAGCTACAGTTTTTGTTCTAAAGCTTCCTTTTTTTCTGCTAAGGTTTGCATCCTCTGATACACCTGCCTTTGGATATCTCCAGAAGACCCTTCTCTACAGTGATCACACACGCCAAAGAAATGTGCCTCCCAGAAGAGCATGGAACACCCATCTGACACCTCTGACTTTACAGACACAACACCGCTGCTGAGGGTTCAGTGTTCTCCAGGTTTTAGAGGTGAGAAACTGAGGGAGACAGGATGCACAGAAATGCTGCAGCGATGCAAGACCCAGTCATCAGCTACAGCCAACAATCCACACAGACAAACTCTGCTTTCCAATATTCTCGTACTCACTTCACAGAAGCCATGATTTCCTGTTAACGAACACTGCCGTTTGATGAAACAAATCACAGCTTTCTCCCAGCCACTCCTGCCCCTGAACAGTCAATTGGTCAATTGATGAAAGTTAATTTTAACAATGCAAAAGGTAAAAAAAAAAATTATGTGTGTAGGGGGAAGGCAAGCTCCCAGCCATATCATCCTCATCTTCACTTTGCAATGTAACTGCATGAACACTTGGCACCAGACAGACAGCAGGGTCATCAGGGTCAGGACAAATGGCCGGGACTGGAGAGGCCAGGCTGCTCCTCTCCAAGCCCACGCCAGCTGAGCAGCATTTGAACGGCTCCTGCATTTCCTAGAGGATCCTCTCGGAGTCACAACTGCCCAGAAATTGAGTTCGACAGACCGCAGCAGCCCACAACAGAAGTCATAGGAACAACATTTCACATCCAGTTCGGGTTTTCTGTTTCTTGACAAGAGCCCAGGCAGGTCCGGGCCTCGCTGTACGCTGTGGGGCTTACTGAGCACCCAGGGAAACGTGCTGTAAATCACTCAGCCAGGCCAGGCCAGGCCACGGCACTTAGTGAGCCAGCTGGACTTCACACTAGAGGCCCCAGCAAGAGCAGAGATCCCCCCAAAGTAAGAGCTGGACACGTACACCAGTGGCCACAAGACCTAGCCTTAAAAGCCTTAAAAAACTCAGGGAGCAGTCTGGCTGAGAGGAGAGAGGGAACAGACCTCCTACCTCCATGCTGCTTTCACGAACACCCCCACCTTACATCCTCATCATGAACCGCTTTTCTTTTTGTTCAGAACTACCTAAAAGCCCACCCTGAAGGTTCATTCGCTTCTCCTGCCCCCTTGGGAAGGGCCTCCCCCGGGCCAGCTGGGACAGTGGCCAGCAGCCCTGTGGGGCCAGAGCCCCAGGGTTCATTACCAGGCCAACACGAGACACCTGGGCAGAGCTGTGAGCCTCCACCTCCCCGTGCCCAGCACGGCTCTCCTCACCCAGCACAGCCCTGAGGAGTCCCAGCCAAAGGGATGTGCAATGCCAAGAAGTCAAAAATCACAGTGGGATTAGCTGTTCATACAGACGCAGCAGGCACGGCCAGAACAACCAGCATTAATAACAGGAGTGTTAGAAGGGGAATTAAGCCTCACGTCTCTGGGACTAAGCTGGTTTAATGATCAGAGGCCAATATGCAGGGGCTGAAAATGGGAAACTACTCCACTTGCCTCTCAGCCTTCAGGGCTGGCCAAATTCAGGGTATCAGCAGAGCTTTGGTGTCTTCAGGACTCTCAGTTCAAACAGCACTTTTGGTAGCTGAGTCCCTCCACCTCACCGCCCCCTGAGGCTGCCAGGAGCTGCAGAGACTCCAGAAAAGTTATCACAACATCACTTTGCACATAAACCCACCTCGCTTGCCCTCTACCTTACCCCCAAGGATACCACCAAAGCACAACTGCATTGAGACTCAATGTGACAATTTAATCAAAAGCCTGGCAAATTGGACATTTGATGAAGGGAAGACAGAATTCCTGAGAAGAAAGCAGTCTGCAAAAAACATCAAGCTGCAACTCCAAACTCCACAGGCTTTACACAGCTCACTCTCCATGCTGCCTTTGTTTACACAGTAGTAGATCCATGTGCTCTACCCAGTCTCCCACACACAGCGCACCGCACGTCCTCCCCTACTCATCCCACCCACAGATAAACAGGCTCGGAAACAAAGCTGGAGCAGACAGCTGTGGAAGCCCTGAAAGAAGGACAATGCTGTTCCCTGTGGGGAAGCAAAGACACTCACATAAATGAAGCTGTCTGCTTGGGGCACTGCTCTTAGTCTCTTGAGGACAGGATCAAGTGTGTGCCTTATAATTAGGTATTTGTGTAACACATCCTTATTTCTACCCACTGAAATTACTAATAGCTTAGTTAACTCTCCCTATTTTTGTTTAAATCAGAGTCATTCCTGTTGGGTAAAAGAGCCTGAAATGCAATTCACACTGACAATGTAAAGCAGCCTTACTGTAAACACATACCTGGCCCTTCACACCCCTTCCAATGATCAGAAACAACAGAAAGGTCAACCTAGGATGCACTTCTGCAGGGGACAGAGGCATGTTACAGCTAGAGGGTGGGAAAGTTTGAGACAGTGCTACTGGCCTAAAGGAATTTTGGTTATTAATTGCATCAAAGGCACCCTCACTGCAGCACGCTGCAGTGAAATCCAGACAGGCCTCGTTCCCTCCTCACGCAACAGGGCGCTGTGCAGTCACCCTGCCATGTTTATTGATAAGGCTCCAAGAGTTTTGTGTTAGTCAGGCACATGCAACCAACCATCAAAAATCGGATCTATAGTACAGGTGGTTTTAAACTAGACACAGAAGCACACGGCCTAGAAAATGCAGGGCAGCTGGCAAGGCGCAGAACAGGCTCCAGAAGCTAACCTCAAGTTAGCATCAGGAGGAGACAAGGATTACAACACGCTGCATTAATACAGAGGAACATTTTAACAATATGAAAGTAATCAAGGACTAAGTGACTGAAGGCAGCCCCTACAACCATCAGGCCTCAACCCTGAAAGCTGCAGGCAGTTTTTAAAGGAGATGTTACCAAAGAACCCCCGTGACTCCAAATACCTAAGGTACTTCCACAACTTCAGGCACACACCTGAAGCAGTAAAGCAGTAGTTGCAAAAGCTCTCCCTCCAGGAAGCCCACTTCTCAAAATCGCACAGCCCTAAAGGCAGCAATAAGCACATTAAGCACCATCTGAACTGCCATGATTAAGTGACTTCTCAGATTGACTGTTTAATACAGCTTTGTTTGTTTGCTTTCCTTCTTACCTGCTGATGTTGCCTGGCTCCCGCTGTGATAGACTTGACAAGAGTATCTACTAATGGCTTACACATGATCTGCAACAAAGAAAGACCCCGTCTCTTATTAGTGGTTGGCTGACAGGTTTATTTTTCAAGCAAAACAGTCTGTATTTTACACAGCTTCTTGAGTCGGAAGAAAATACCACAAGAAAATTGCCCAGAGATCAGCAACAGCTTATTTGAAAATTAACAGCTTTGCTCACACCAGCCCTGAGCAAAATCTAGATCATGATGAAGTCAGCAGCAAAACCCTTAACTTGGAAAAATAATGCAAAGATTTCACCTCCTGTGTTCTGCCTGGTTCTTGATTTAAGTCTGCATCTGCCTGACACTTTATGTAGGCAGTCCACTTTGCAGAGAAGAACAGTCCCAGAGGCAAAGGAGAACATGCTGAGTTCGGCTGGAGATGACGTTCTCTGACGTGACCTTGGGAAAAGATCTGAACCCATGTGCTAAAGGGGCCAGAAACAACTGTGGCAGGAGGAAAGCCTCCCTGGAGACAGATGATCTTAAAATTGTCCCCTGCAACAAGTCTTGATCAAAACAACCTTTCTACAGGGGCAATTATCAGCAAAGCTTGACAAACCTCTCTTCTGGCCTAATCCACCAATTTCTATGTTCATAGGCAATATATTTCCAAACTGAGGGGCATGAGGAATCCAGACACAAGGAATAAGAAAGCATCTGGTTTGCAACTACTTTCCTGGCATACCTCTAACGTCCTCTATCAGGCACTGGCAGGTCTGGCCCTGGCAAAGCACGGTCAGCACTCTGCTGCACAGTTCACTGGCACATTGTGCAGATGGTTATTCCAACCACACCACCCAAAATGGCTTCTTTTTGAGGTAAGACGACTACTAAAAGAACAGATAGCTCTCACAAGTGGGCAAAGCCCAGCTTTAAACAGGCTAGTATCTATGTATATCATTACCTTTGTTTTATAAAAGGGATGAGCTTCAAGATTTAAAAAAAAAACCCCACATTTCTGCAAGGAACAGTCACATGGAATCCACAGGCTCTAGAAACCTGCAGGTGGGATCTTAAGCTTGCTGTCCACATGGGCAGCACACAATCCTTCTCTCCCCCTATTTCACTAATTTATGTAGGTGGCATTGTGGGCTGGTGTCCTAAGAAACCTGATACGCAAAAGAACTCTCTCCTGGATGGATTTCCTCAGAGTCTGAAAGCCTCTTCCCCCAGTTACACAAGCCTCTGTCTCCTCCCACCCTCCCATCAGACATCAATCCCACAAGGTTGCAGCCCTTCAGAAAGGGCTTCTGGCAACTCTTTCTACCTCACTCTGACCTAGAAATCCCTGTAGAACTGTATGACATTCAGACTCAAGGTTTGTTTCTTAAAAAATGGCTGTCCTCATCATGGAGACCAGCTCCAGGTGCAGGTCAAGTTTGCAAGAAATACCTCAAACATTTCAGACACTGACACTGTCTGAACATCCAGCTTGCAGATTAGATTCCAATTAGGCTCTACGCTCTAAGCCTCCTTGGAAGAAAACTGAGAAATGGAGCCTGCAGGCAAAGCAAAGCTGCACAGGAGCTACCTTAGCTGTTTAAATAAGCTGGCACCTTCTGCCTTTGTGCAAACCTTGCTCATCCACATTGTCTTCAAGACAGGTAAAAAAATCATACCTTCCTAGGCTATGCTTTAAAGAGCAACCACAAACCGATCCAAACCACAAATGAGACCCTGGCCTTATGTAGTGTTGCTATCAAAACACACAGTACTAAGAGTCCGAGCAGGTGAATAAAGTCTGCAATAAAGTGGAGAGGTTTCTCTCCCTACTTTCCCCATTTGGAGCCATCAATGACAACGCACCACGCAGTCAGCAACACTTACCGGGAAGCGTCTGAAGAGATCATTGAACATGGAGCTTGTAAGGGCACTGTTCCGTTTAGTCAAGAACTGTGTCAGTGCTTGCCGATATAGTACAGTCACCCTGTCCATATCCAAACAACCTGTGCTCAAAAGCTATAGGGAAAAAGCAGAACAAAATTTCCAGTGAAATGCGAGGATGAATCACTGGCAATGCAGTCATTCATTCTGACCAGGGCACACATATTTTTCCGGCTCCTAGATATTCTTGGGGAGTTTATATGGCACAGGCCTACGAGATACAACACAGAACCATGAAGAAACAACAAAGTGGGCCCCAAATGTGCTCTCCCAAGTACTGAGAGGTGTATGACCATGTTAGTGAAGGCCAGCACAGCTTTCTAGGAGGACTACACACATTGCATGTTGTGTGGTGTGGGGGCTGTATTTCTGGGTTTGTGGGGACCATGTCTAACACCTATTAGGTTCACAGAGCGCTCTCAGACCATCTGGCAGCAGCCGTGCTGTGCACATGGTATTTTTTGCTGTAGAGCTATCTGAATGCGTAGATATTAGCGTATGTAGAGATCTAGATCTCCATACACTTAGCAGCTACGTCCAGGATTTCCCAGCAGACAAGCCCTAGCTCTGCTCAGGGATCCAGCAATCCCAGAACTCTGTAAATGCTCTGATATCCCCCTCTCGTGGGGAACGAGAAACGCAGACATGCAGCAACCAGCTGAGCCCTGCACGGGCCATACGGATCTAAACAACACGGGGGTGAATGAAGAGCGAAGCACGGAGCATCGCATCCCAACATTCCTGACTCTTCCCATACTGCCAGGGAAGCACAGGTGTCTGGGAAGAAAGTAAAATTAAGGCCCAGGAGGTCAAAGCTATGATCTTCACAATAGTGGATGAACCTCTGCCAAAGCACTTTTTCATGGCCCCATAGCAAGTTAAAGCCATGTTAATGTTGTGTCCCATCCTCAGGTCGATCTCCCAGTGCTACTGCAGCTGAACACAGGCTAGAGTGGAACAGGGGACATGGATCTTGAAATGCAAGATCCCAGTTTCCTAGTGAAGTGTCTACACTCAAAACTTGTTTGACATACACATCTGCAGGGAAAAAAAATTATTACTCCTCCTATGCAGTTGTTTACTGTAAAAAAATTTCTCCTGTCATAACAGGGTTTTCCCTAAATTTGGCCACTGCATCACAGGGGCTGCTCTAGCTCCACTTTGCTGCTTACTGCAAAGCTCCAGATTACACTCACAAAGCACTGCTCACTGGAAACAC
This sequence comes from Pterocles gutturalis, assembly GCF_000699245.1. Taxonomy (NCBI): domain Eukaryota; kingdom Metazoa; phylum Chordata; class Aves; order Pterocliformes; family Pteroclidae; genus Pterocles; species Pterocles gutturalis. The sequence goes on from NW_010125156.1 coordinate 14,023, forward strand.
ATCACACCTTTGTCCCTGGCTCCCCACTGCAAAACCTTCCCAGCCTCAACACAATGTCAGCACCAGCAGCATCGCACAAACTGAACTGTGTCACTGCCCTCAAATCAGCAACTCACTTCAGCTGCTGGCTGTGTCCTTGGCTGGCCAAAACCACAGCTCTGTTCCGGCAGGAATTCACAGCTTCCCTTCCCTGTGAAGCTGCACAAGGATGCTGTGAAGCGTGTCTCACTCTAGCCTCAACGTCAAGTATGTTGTTTATATTCCCCACAGATCTCCCACTTTGCTTTTCTTTCCAGAAAGGCCCAGCACAGAACAAAAGCTGCTTGTATTAACACTCTCAGTCCCTCACTAAGCCTTAGAAACATTGGCTATCTTTTCAGCCACTAGTAATACCTCAGTGTTTGCAATTTCGAGGCCCTCCTTTGTCATGAGGTAGCCCTGTTTATTCTCCTCCCCCACACAATGTCAACAGGATTAAGACACTATTTCCTGCACCCAATTTGAGAGGTTCAGAGGCAAGTATCAGGCCAGCTGATGAAACTACCTGCTAGGTTTCTAGTGGAGGTGACTGGGATGGGCTGCCCAGTTCATAGGGTCACCAAATTCAGAGACCTGTGAAATTCAGCAGACAGTAGGTAAAAAGGAACCAGATACTAAGTGTCTCCAAGTAATAGACACTGACAGCACAACCCGATGAAGGGTTTCCCTGCAAACAACTACCACTGGAATCAGGGCTGCTCCACACTCTTCACCCTGAGATAACTCAGCCCACACCTCAGAGATAGGAGTTCACTCTCATCCACCGCTGTCCTGTGCCTCCCTGCTCCTCAGCACCCACAAAGAAAAGAACTCAAGAGTAACTGTCAAGAGGTTGTCAAGAGGTTGACAATGGAAAAAACAGCGAATCAGCCAGAACAGCATAAATATACATCAGGCTTCTTAGGCAATTACCCTGGATCCACTGCACATCAGCAGCCCCTGATGGCTATGGGCAAGCAGGCACTGCAAAAGCAGGGGGTGAGGACCAGAAGGAGATGGGGAATGTGACAGCTTTACGTAAATCACGTAGACAAGTATCTGCAGGCAGCAGGAACAGTGAGACTGAACAAGCAAAGCCCACTCAGCAAAATGGAATAATGCAACTTCACTGGCAAAAAACACCGCCTCAAGAGCAGCCTGCTGTCTTACCTGGCTAGCCTGCGGGATGGCGTTGCTCTGTTTCTCTGGCAGAGGGGTAAGTGGTGTTGGTGACTTATCAGACACGTTTCCTTTCAACACTTTGAGCAGGTATAATGAGGCACTAAAAAAAAAAAAGGAAAAGGGGAGAACATAGCAGTTACCACAGTGTCACAGCGCCACTGCAAACCACCTGAGGGCAGAGGCCCAGTGATGCAGGCAGCTTATTCCATACCAAGGGGGGTAACCAAGGAGTCCAAGGTAGTCCCTTCTCTCAGCCTAACCCACTCCTGCCAGACCTAAAGACAAATAAAACTTAGGACGCTGCATCATTTCATTATCTGTCACCGCAGTCAGATATCCCCACTAACAGCCTGGTTTCCTCAAACTCATGCTGCTTGCTATCAGTTTTGCCTAGCACTGATTGAGGATTTCTGCATTTGCCCGGGATTTCAGAGCCTGCACAACTCAGCCAGCACTGCACTGCAGCCCTCTCAGCCCAGGCTGCTGCATGCCTGGAGAATTCAGGCAGAACAACTCAGAGAGCATGCAGACACGCTGCTGCTTTTGTGAAATGCTGCATTCACTGGGCACGGCTCTGCCAGGAAGCTGTCAAGGAGCCACAAAGCACACAGAGCAAGCCCCGCACTGTCAGATTCATCCACAGCCACGGGCCAGGCGTGCTGCAGATGGCACCGGGCTGATCACACAACATGGACCCACTGCATACTGAGCTGTGTTGAGAAATCCCAGACGGCGTATGAAAGTCTGAAACTGCCTCCAAGTCACAAGAGAGCCTACTGGTAAATGACACTCCCATTTACACCAGGAAACAGCAAGATTACCCATTTCCTAACAAACACACAAGTGGCTTATCCTAATTCACCTGTATCACTGGCAAAGGAGTGAATATTGGTACATACAGTCAGGACCCACAATCATTATTGTCCTCATTGTGCTATCGTAGATACAGGAAACCAGAGTATTTACAGAATGATAATTTCCGATGGGCTATACACTCATCCCCGCACTGAATCACACACAGTTCATTACTTCCCGATTAAGCCTCAAGGAAGCACTTCCCACCACCATCAGCAAAGCTGCACCAGACCATTCCTGTTTCACAGAGCCCATAGAAGATGATCACCAAAAAACAGTTTGGAAATGTTTCAGACTGCCGGAGTAACTGACTAGGCCTCATGTAAGACACAAATGCTGGCACCCAGCCCTCATCAAGTCTCTTGCTTCTCTGAACTGTTTTAACGTGCAACACTATGCCTGCTTACAGATAAGCCCACAGCACAGAGTAGAAACGCTCCTTTTTAACACTCACCTGAAATAATAGAGAGCCACTGAAGAGTCAGTGTGCTTGCAGGCTTTTTTCACAAGCCTCTCCACAAAAGCGTGCAAATCTTCTTGCAGGGCATCCACTCTCTTGCAGTACTGCTTAGTTCGGCACAATGAGTTCCTGAAAGAGCATTAAACACAAACCCAAAGCCATTAGCTACAGAAAGAGCTCTGGGGAGCAGATGGTTATGAACCTTTGTCACTGGGCTCAGAGAAACACATAAACAAAACCAGTGCTAGCAGGGGGCAGCAGAAGAGGCAGTCATTGCTGTGGCACAAGGGTGAGGAGACTTACTGCTCTTCGCTTTCTAGCAGCTATTTAGGCATCAGAGTCAACTTCCCTCCAGAGCTCACACCAAGGGACCTGGCTGCCCCAAACCCTGTTACTGTGGAACTGCTTCTCAACAGGGGTTAGCGAGCAGCACTGACAATGCTTTAGAGCCGAGCGGAGGATGTCAGGGAGTGGGGAACAGTGGACACAGCATGTCACACAGCACGCATTACGTCTGTCTAGCTTGTATCATGCCTCACTTCTGGCCGTGAACAGAGAGAATTTGCACTCTGCCTGTCTCAATAATAACTTGGTGGGAGTTTCGCTCCAGCTACAGCAGCAACGCTGTAAGCCTAGGGAGTTGTTGACTTGTAGGTCAGAGGCCTGTGGAGATATTCAGTGACACGGCACCATGCCTGCAATGCCCATGTTTGTTCTTAAGGCTTCCATCTGCAGACAGGTTTGGCACTTGAAGTCCCTTAGGCGAGAAAACCTAAATCCTAATTTCCTTCCTGCAGGTTGTGCACGTGTGGTGCTGGTAACATTATTCTGCATAACCTATAAGCACAGCAATTGTCTTCAATCTTAGAAAGATCAACTTCTGGGATTCAACCAACCCCACTGGTGTCTATCAAAAGCCATTGCCTGTTACCTAGGGACTAAGAACACTTACTTGAAGATATTGGCTGTTTTCTGGAGGAAGTCAACCTCCTGCTTGTCAGAGTCTGAGCTCATGCACTGTTCAATCACCCGAAGCAGGGGCTCAATAATGTCAAACACCAAGGGGTTCTCTGACTGCTTAGTCAGGAACGCTTCAACCAGATCCAGCACCTGCAAACACAGAGTTACTGATGTGAGAACTAATGCAGACAGGGCAATATGATGGATCCATCCATAGCTGCTCCTTCAGACTGGAATGCGCTACACAGCAGCTGGAGGCAGCTGAAGAAAACTATTTGAAGCTGAGATCTGTACACCTTCTGCTATCATTTGTACTGCTACGGCATGAGAAACTGAAAATTAAAAATTTGAAACTGCAGCTTAAAGGCTGCCTGTTGACTTCAGCCTATTCTGTGCAGTGACACCATTTAGAAACAGCAGTTATGAGAATCACTGCCACCTGGCCAGACCTGCAGTCACTATACCTTGGCACATATCTCTGTTAGCACCACTGACCGATGGCTCCCCCCCCGCAAATCTTCCTTGACTTCCAGCCAGTGCACTAGCACGAAACCAGACTCTTACTCCAATTTTACATTGGAGTGAAAATGCAGTAAAGTCAATGGCTCGCCACACCATTCAGCCTTCATCTTGGCCAATCTGACACCAGACATTTCTATACATGAGCGGCTGGAGCTGTCCCTGGATGCTCGAATATCCCGGCTAGTCCATGCTGACACCGGGTGGCCTGTAATCAGTATTGCAGTCACACATAGCCAGGGAACGTTAACCATAATCCCCCTGATCTTATCAGCGTAACAAGCTAAAAAAAAAAAACTACGCTACAAACTTTCCAGAGGGATTTTATGCATGTCACACTAAGGCACATCAAGCTTGTCCAGTGTACAAAAAATCAACCAGCACCTACCTTCAGGTAGGTGTGGGGAAGGATCCAATAAACTGAAGCATTTCAGACCAGCAAATGGAAACCATGGTTCAGCACAGTCCTGTTTTTTGTTTTGAAGTAGGCATGTGAAGCCCCCACTCACTGACCCTGATCTTGCTGTGCCAGGTGCTGTACAAAGCCAGAACAATCCAGTCCCACCCTCCAGGAGCTTATGACATACACAGGTGTCCAAGCTGTTTAGTGCTAAGTAACTCATGGCACGCAGTAGGCTACAACTAACGTGCCAGTAAGCCAGACACCTTCACACCAAACACTTGTCTCCCACCTTAATCTTGAAATCCCTCCGTAGGATCTTCTCTTTCCGCATCCTGTCTTTCTCATCCTTCTTCGCCTGGATCCGTTTCTGCTGCTCCGCAAAAAGGGCTGAGATGTTCTTGTCAAGAGCCATCATAGCCTCATCATCCAACTCTTCATCACTCTCATCACCTTTCTTTTGTTTTTAGAATGCAAAAATGACATATCATTTCATGTATGTCAAAAAGAGAACCACAGCCAAGAGCAGACGCACAATCACAGTAGGGATGTAGCTCCCTCTAGACCCAGAATAGCAACATGGGGAGGGAAAGCAGATGCTCAGATCAATGAGAAATCTAGCTCACATTTCCTGTCAGGTAGTCCTCACTGCACAGTACTAACACGCAGAGCTAGAGGATGGGGAGAGGAGAGAGGCCGAGGTTTCCACACTGACTCCCTCTGTGCTGTTGCTCCTTCAATGAAGAGGTTTATATGTTGTTATGTCTGCAGCCTTCACAGGAATCATTAAACCACACTCCATTGCTGCTACAAGCAGCCTCCAGAGTGGCCTGCAGGGACCACACTCCTCCAGCCAGGCCAGCCAATACAGGCACCATGTAACAGGATTTCAGGGCTTTAGTTCACATCAATCTTATTCCTTACAGGGAGGAATACAAGCTGTATCAGGCTAAACTGGACAAGCTAAAGCACCCAAGACACACCAACAACAAATAAAAAATCAAGTGACTTATTCCCACAGCTTGCTTTGAAGATCTTGACCTCCTGCTTCAAATGTCATATAAAGATGACTGCCACGGTTACCGCCGCAGGGGCTCAGGCAGGATATGGGTATTAGATAATCTTTCACCACCCCAAACCTCCTGGTATCTGCATCAAGGTAGGCAGTGAAAACATACCAAAGCCTTCCCTGCTTGGAGAACATTCCTCAGCTGACTGCGAAAATCCTCATCAACTTCTTCATTCCTTTCCTCATCTCCACTGTCATTCTCTTCCTCAGTGTCGTCTTCATCTGAGGAGTCCTCACTTTCTTCTTCATCCTGAGGAAGAGAAGTTCATCTCCTGCCCCCACCATTCTTCAAGCCCTACTTAATTCTCAGGTGTGCCACTGTCCAGAAGCAAAAACTCAAGACTCCCCTCATCCCACCACCTTGCTTCCAGCCCTCAGATTCAAGTAAAGACACCTCAGATACGGAGATACTGGGCCTTCACAAGAGCTAAAAGTAGAACATAACACAGACTTCTCTGTCATACTGAATGAGTATCAAAGAGAAGCTGCCAAGGAACATCTGAAGTAACAGCCCCCATCTGACTCTCCTTTCTGCTAATGCTTTGTGACTGGAAACTCTGCAGTTCTTAAAACCCGAGATCTTGAATTGAGATGGCTGTGCATCACAGCAACGAGTCTGTGGCGGCAAACAGGAGAGGTCCGTGCTAATTTCAGGATGCAGTCACTTCTCCTCAGAAAGTCATCTACTCAAACACCCACACCTATAACAGCATTTTCCTTCAAGGCCAAGAGACCAATAAACACAGACTTCCAACAAGCCATCTGTGTGTTGCTCTTTTAAAATAAAACTTAACAGAGCAACAGCCATTTTACTCAAGACAGAGAAATGCAATTAAGGTCCGTTACCACAGATCAGGAGAAACACCACTTTTAAACAGTGAAGGTCTGAAGAGTATTTGTCACCGGCATTGGCATGTCACTTACCATGTCCTGTGCAGATTTGACCTTTTTGTTCGATTCTTCCATCACAACAACAGCACTTTCTTCATTTTGCTCTTGGTACGGGTCAAGAACCTGCAAAAAAGAGGGAACTGTGTTTTTTCAGTGTTTTGCTTGGACACATTTCTTGTGTACAACAGACAGGAATTCTGGCACGGTAAGCCAGCTGAATACTGAAATAGTAATTAAAGGCATTCAACTTTCTGGCTTATAGTATCATGTTTGTTAATATGCTAAGTTCCTTCTATAAGTAACAAAAAAGGTTGAGAAAACTAAGAGGCTGGTGAAATAACACATTTTGTTTTCTTACAAATGAAATACCAGGTTTATCACATAAAGTACCTCTCAGCACATCTTTGTAATCCACATATTGCTGTCTCAGAAGACACCCCCTTACTCAGTGGTATGGCCAATTCAGATTTTCAGTGTCACTTATTTTTAGCATCTCTATGCTTAGCCTTTCTAGAAAAAAGAAGTTGTTACCATTGATATTCACATACAAAATCTACCAGCTATATAAATGACCATGGAATTTCTTCAGCTACCAAAGAATACAGCTTCAAATTAGTAGATCTCAGGCTCCTATTAAAAAAACCTAAACAAAAAAACCTAAACAAAACAAAACAACAAAAAAAAAACCCCACACAAAACCCAACACCTCCTCTCTAAAAGCTACATTTAAAATTCAGTAGCACACATTGTCAGACATTTTCTAAATCAAAGAGGCTTTTACTTAATCCCAAAATAGAGACATGCATAAGACAAGCTAACAGTACAAGGCCCTACTAGTGCCTCACTTACATCCAGAATCAGCTGCAAGCCCCTCTTGGTCAGACTAGGGCATATCCGTACAAACACACTCTTGGAAATCCGACGTATGAGGAGGCTGGGCTGGGCAAGGAGGGAGAGAAGGATTTCCACCATCACCTCAACCCATCCTGGCTCTGCGTTGTCTGCACAGGAACATATAAACAATGACAGGAACGGGCAAAATCACTGCACTGGCACGTCAATAAGAGACTAGAAAAATTCACCAAGGAAACATAGATAGTCCTTCTAGCTGACTATCAGAAGTACTCATTCAGCAACACAGACCAGAAATAATCAAGTGTGAAGCTAAAGATTGTAGCGGTATTGGAAGGCTACTAACTGTAGGGAGAAATATGCTTGACATTATCTTCAGGCCATTGCAAAGCCTCACCAGGTAACAAAACCTACTATTCATCAAATCGTTACTTGGTTTAGCTGCTGTGCAAATCATGCGATGCCTACTTGGCCATGCTAAAGCAACCAGCAGCTAGTCAGCAAACGCACAGACATTTCATAGTGTTTCCAACTAAATCACGAGTCACAGCAGCCTATGGAAAGTGCTGACATCTGAAACTGGTCCAAAAGCTGAGGAATCCCACCATAGACTTACAGCTTTTCTTCTCACAGTGCCCTCAAATTTACACAGAGATTCAAGGAGAACAACAAGACCACGGTTAGAGACAAAGTCAAAAGACCAAACCAAGTTCTCTCCTGGTCAAGTTACAGCCCAGCTCTGCAGGCCCTAAACGAGGACTAGTGTAGCTCAGCAAACAGGACACATGCAGTTTGTCCAGAACTTGAGCTCTGAAAATATCAAACTTCAGGTCTGTCAGCTCTTAGGAGAGCCCACAGCTTTGCCGGACAGATACCACCACTTCAGGCAAGCTCTTGGCCAGAACAAGGACTCGAAAAAAGAGTGAACTCCCTTGGACACTGCTCATCTGAACAACAGCCAGCTCTGAACCCACCTATCCTTTAAGAGGCACACAGGAACACAACCCACTGAGGATGCGGACAGAGAGCTGCAGCAAGAGACAAGAGATTAGGAAGACAAGGAAAGAGAATGGAGGAGAGAGGATTCTTCTGGGGATAAGTGCATCAAGCCAGAACTGATGCAGACAGAGTGCTTCGCTAAAGCAGAACTGCCATCTTCCATCTTTCAACAGACCATTAACAACCCCACTCCATTTCTTTCTGTAGAAGGACTCACCAGTCTTTTTCTTCTTCGGTTCTTTGCTGAATGCCCTCTCTGTGCAGTTCAGAAGGTCACTCAGAACATCCATTGTTTCCAACGGATTCTGTTTGATCACAAGCAGACAGTAAACACCCTCTCTGAATTCCCCACTACCAACAGCAACAGAAGGAACATACCCCGAATCGAAGGGCCTCACTAAATAGGTACAGATATTAGAATCAGCTACTACAACCCCTTTGCAGACTAAAATATGAAACGAAGTAAAAATTGCTCTAGTCAGCAGCAAATCAAGGGCGAAAACACAATGTTCAGGCCAAGCTTTGCCCCTGTAAGTTGATGTTTACAGTCAGCATAAGAACCATAGTTCATTAACTGCCAGTTGCCCATTTTTAGAAGCCAGAGGCTGTGTAAAATTGGGTCTCTGAACACAAAGAAACTCTCCAGCTCAGTGTTCAGAAAGCCCAGCTATCAGCCCATTTTACACCACTCAAATAGCTTCAGAGGTCTTACCTTGAAAAGATGAATGGCCATTAAAAGCAGAAGTTGCTGGAAAGCAACGACTTTGGCATTGTCTGATTTATTTTCCTTCTTCTGCAGATTCTTCACAGACTGGAGTGTTCTGAAGAAATAAATCCTTTTGAGTCTTTGATAATTGCAACAGCAAATCCTTTCTTATGATCAGGCTAAAAACATGAGAAAAATCTATAGTATTACTTTCTGTACTTACAATTTAATTTATTGAATTTGGACATACACGTAGGATACAATCTTACCCCAACAATAGCATCTCATCTTCTGTGGCTTATAAAAACCTCTGCACTTGGGCACAGGCTAGATTCCTAAGGGACAGACCTTTACGGGAAAGCAAGCTCAGAAAAGAGCACCAGAAAAGAGTCACTGGGAAGTGAGTACAGGCATTATTAGGAGAAAAGATTATCAGAGTTATGATCATGTTTGAGCAAAAATAGGAAAGGACACGGCCACCTACACATAGTTAACACACAGAAAGAACAGGAAGAAAGGAATGGGGTGATGAGAAACAGAGAGGCATCCTGAAACCCAGTTGCAGGTGCAGAATGGTCAAAAGGGAGGAAACAGAACTGCCACTGCTGTGAAATGGCTCAGCTATGGCAGCCAAAACAACAGCACATGATTAGAGAATACAATTTCTCTCTTACTGGCCCAGTCTCACCTCTCCCAGGCATCCCTCTGTTCTTTGGTAAAAGGCTTCACAGCTTTGACATGCTCACTGGAGAGCAGTTTGTCGGCATACTCAACAAGGAGAAAGATCCACAGCTTCCCGTCTGCAGTCACACCGTGGATGTGCTTCTCCCTCAAGGCTGCAGCCTTTGCTGTATCCCCCAAAACAGTCAAGGTGTTTAAAGTCTGAAGTAACCTGCACAGAAAAACCACCAGCATATCAGAGGAACCAGATGGCCTTCTCACACTTTCCAAAATAATGCCCACTTGAAGAGCCCTCCCATCCCAGAGCACTGGTCACTCATTTCAACCCAGACTCACGTGGCCTAAGTTTCAACCCATGCATGTATCTAAGCACAGTAACGTATAGCTCATTGTCTTGGTGTCCCCAAGCACACCTGGTGCCAAGGACACTGATTATTATTCTCTGTTTTTTCCCATTCTGTGTCCCACCATGTCCTCTGCTTTCCTTCTATGGAGGTTGGAGCAGCAGCTTTGGCAATCACCTAAAAGCATCTATGATTACCAGCTCCACCTCTCTTAGTACAGGGAGGACTGCGGAACCACCAGCAGTTTGCAGGCAGAGCAGACAGAAAACCAACAGCAACATGCACAACCCACCACCTCTCTCTTGGGTCCTTCCACTTCTAGCTTGCAACAGAGGCAACGGAAATCTTACAAGAAAACAGTCTGAGCTCAACTCTACACCCACCTGATCATCACACACGTACTCAGCAGGGCTGCCATGTAAAATTATGTTTTTATTGGACAAAACTTAAGGATCTTTGGGAAATCCATCTAGGATCTCCTTAAAAAAAGCCATCCCCTGGTACTGGAGTGACATAAATGCTCCAATAGCTGCTCACAATCCCAAACCTCTTGCCCTGCTGTTCGCTTGCTGATTTTATCCTCAAGAAAAAAAAAAAAAAAAAAAGAAACATTTCCAAGCTTAAAGCACGCAAGAAAAATCCTTACCCAAAGAAGTAGTTTTCTGCCACTGAATGAGCCTCTTTATCTAGGGGCTCTGATGGAAGAACATTTGCCTCACGTATTTGGGAAGTTTTTTTCTTAGCCTCAAAGAAAGCATGGAAGAAGCAAAACCTAGAACGGACAGAAACAAGGACAAAAATTAAGAGCCAGCTTGATCAAAACAAAGCAAAACCAGGCCACGTGTGCAAACGAAATAATGCCACATATTCACCCCATTTTTATTCAAGGATGTCCAAGCACTGAGAAGAAGTCACTGTTTATGATAAGACCCTTTTCTCAACATACACAGGGTAAAGAAGAGAGAAGGATCCTCAGGACTTCACAAAAGTGAAGTGCCAACACTTGAGGCCACACAATACAATACTCAGACTGTCAGATTTGGATCATATTCTCCAAGATTTTTAAGCTGATAAATACGAAGGTCTGATGCAAAGATTAGAAGTAGTATCTTCAAGCAGTCTAGGTAGCAAGGAATCTAAAACTTACTGAAAATAAATGCGACTAAGGCAACTTTAAGTGCCTGAACTACTTATGACAAGAGTTTGTCCAAGTCTGCAGAAGTTATTTTGAAAACAGAACTTAGCCTCCCTAAATGATTTATGTTACGGAATATTTCCGCTACTGAATTTGCCTAGTGTCGTGGGGATAGCTTACTTGGAACATTGCTATAGAGCCAAACAGAATTATTTCAAGCACATGTGGCATTAAGTCTTTAAATTGTTCTCACCTGGAAATGTCCATCACAAGGCTCTCTTCTTTTTTCACTGGACTTTCAATTATGTTAGCAAGTCGGTGGATGATCCATTTTCTTAATCGAGTAATTTTATGCCGTGCCCTTTCAATAAGGAAGTGGACACAATCAGCAGTCTGAACACTAACCCGACATAAATGCAAACCACACACTCCACTGCAGTAAGAGGTGACTTTCAGATATTTAGAGGCTTTACACTAAAGATGGCAAAATTATGTAGTAAGAAAGCAGCAGGTACCTAAGAAGAGATATAATCTTCCCAAGTTTGCTATTTACGACGCAAAAGACAGCCTATTTACCCCACTGAGGTACTGCAGTTTACCAAAAAGCACTTCAAGAATTGCAGCAGTGCACCTGCAAACTCACTCTACTGACAAGTCACACACAGACGCGCTGTTTTAACAGCTTACATCTTCTTTGGAAGTGGCCCCTGCGAGTAACCCAGTACCCACATCACCAAGTCGTGGGTATGCAGCGAGCAGCAGCGCCAAGGAGGATAAACTTTCTCTTGGGAAGTTTTCCTAGATGGAAAGTGCTGCAAATGCCTGTCAAGGATATAAGTATTTACAGGCTGCTCTAGAGATGTGGAAGTGGGTGCTTTGCTGTGGGCCAAGGACATGAGAGCACTCAGGCCAGTTTAACAGTCAGATAAAAGGGACGCACAGCTCCTACAAAGACCTACAAAGTCTGTAGTGAAAAAGGAAGCCACTGGAAATTTTTGTCAAAGCAGCCATCAGGGCTAGAAAAAACAGGAGAAAAAGCTTCTTTGGTGATCCAGCCTGCTTTGGTCAGGCTGGCTGGTTCTCACCGTGTTTGGTCCTATCTGCAGAATTGAATTTTGCCCCAGAAAAAGTGTCACATGCTGGAGGTAAACCTTCTGGGACAGAGGAAATGCAACAGGTGACAATTGTCAGCTCATGGCAAGGGAACCAGCGAAGGTTGGCTGTCCAAACCAGACTTCACAGAGAGAGCTACTCTAACCACAAAACAGAAAGAGAAGAGGAAAGCGCATCATCTACACACTCACATGTTCACATTTTCCTGGTTCTGTTTTTGACGGTTGCTTGAGAAGTCTAAACAACAGTCAAAGTCTGGCCTGAGAAACATGTCTTTGAGCCAGCCAACGTATTTTTGCAATGCCACTGGCTGTAGGTGTCTGACTACCCTGGAGGAGCTGGCCAACACTGGATAGCCTTGATTGGTGAGAGTAGAGAAGCCGATCATCACTGTCAGCTGCCTCTCCGGGTCATCACAGCCGTTCAGAAACTCATCTATATACGCTTCCATCTCTGGAGCAAACTTAAATCGGTCTGGAAGCTAAAAAACATGGTCAAACAAGCAGGTTAGGAACCTCACACTAGTCCGAGTATCTTTACGAGTACGAATCACTTTACAGATTTGACTGCAGTAAGTAAATTAAAAGGTTAGGAACCTCACACTAGTCCGAGTACCTTTACGAGTACGAATCACCTTACAGATTTGACTGCAGTAAGTAAATTAAAGTCACATGCCTGAACATTTGTCACAAGGCTTGCAGTAGGTCATCAATTTCACCTCATGGTCTTCCTCACATAGTAGCAACCATGGTAAGCAACCACAGAATCCTGCCACGTACCAGCTTCAACCCTTTAATTTGCACCTTCCCCAACAGCCACGCTTCAGCAGCCTAGACCGCACGCTGGCCTCTGCAGCTCCTAGGCTGATCCGCTCTTATTCTGGGTGAAAGGCCAGGATGTCTTTCACACCATCTACCTTAGACTTTCCCTTGATTTGGAAACTCTCTCATGTCAATTTCGGTCTCATACAGCAGCCCTGCAGCCTGCTGACCTACAGTGGGAAGAACAAATCCCACCTCCTCTCCCTGGTGTCTCAGAAGCATCAGGCATTCTGAAAGAAGGGGAGTTGACACGTTTCACCTGAAAACCACATCCTGAGGTGTTGCTGTTTCGTGCTAAGTCCTATCCTCAGTCCTGCCACTGATCTGCAAGGCATACAGCAGGCAGGCTGCTGGCCCTGCAACACAGGCTAGCAGCATGCAGATGACGAGGACATGCCCCATCTCACCACATATCCCATTTCCTTATGTTCTTTCATAGCCCAGTGTTCAATCCCACTCATTTGTTCTGGAGAAAACCCAAAAGCTAACTGGAGAAACCTTGAAGGAGGCAAGCTGTGGCTTCATTCCAAAAAATGCAATGCAGCTTTCGTAAATTAATAAAACAATTTGTTTGGTATAGTGTCATGATCAATACAGGGACCTGTTGGGAGCAGAAACAGTAATGAAAGTCTAGGGAACACTGCTCTTTTAAATAAAGGGGCTATAAGTTCCTAGTTAACTACAAATGCATCCAATTCTAACATAAATACCCCCGCAAGTCATCTCACACAAAACACAATTTAGCAAGCTCCTGCTTCCACTGTCGGAGAACTCAGTATTTGTGCATCAGGATGAAAGCTGGGAGAAAAACACCTGCAGAGAATTGCTGTAAACAGGCTAATAACTCATAACAAGGGCTTCATCAATCATCTTTCAACAAAAGCAGCAGAGAATTGCTGTAAAGAGCCTAATAACTCATAACAGGGGCTTCATCAATCATCTTTCAACAAAAGCAAACCAAGTACAGTTGCTCCCTGCTGGTAAAAAAGCAGATTCAGGAAGATAACTGCTTGTAAATATTAGACTCAAGCTTTACCTAGTTCCATCTCCAACAACACCAGAATCGGTAAGAAAGTACAAGATAACAGTATTTGCTTTCCAAAGCAAACAATCCGCATCAACAAACAAAACAAACCCACAAAAACAACAGCAAAGTCAAACTCAGATCCTTCCTACTTCCTCACCATCAACAATATTAGGGGTTCCTCTTTCCATTTAGTCAACCATATTCACTGGTGTTGTACATTTCAGACAGGAATTAAATTTGCAATTTTTTTATGCACAAGAACACAACACAATTCACTGTGCAACAAGCAAGAAACAGGAAAACAACTAAGTCAGCGGACAAACTCTGGAGAAAGTTGGTCCACAGAGGGAGGCACACGGTAAGCATTCTTGCCAGAGCACACCCACACATCTATTGCTGCTTTGATACCAGAACAGAAGGACTGCAAAGTCCTATTCCTCCCAAGAGAGGACAAGGGGTTTTGGGCCCACATGAGGAGGTTTAGGATTATGTTACCACACAAAGCCAAGCCAAAGCCTGTTTTTACCAGTATTCCCCTTTTATTCTCCCTCCCTTTATTGCAGGGCTGTGTTGTTTGCTGGCTTCCCAGGAGGGAAGGAAGTAGTTCCAACATCCAATTCCCAAATAAAATTTGTGCTTAAACCTCAGATGCGCTTATTGAAACAAGCACTAACATAAATAAAAGCATGAGTTGTCCTTTTTTGTCTTTGCTTTCAAACGTTCATGCAACAGCCAGCACAATGACAGACAAAAAGGAGCTTCTGGACACGCAAAATCAAAAGGACTGGTAAAGGATGACATATGACACTGTCAATATGCCGAGCGCTGCCCTTCCTCTGCTTCCCCTCTCGTTAGAGCTTTCTCAGCAACATCAATGAAAGCAGGTGGGTCAGTGCTGAACTATCTCAAAACCCTTCAAACAAGTCTGAATGAAAATACACAAATAGGCAATGATGACTAAACGCAGTCTATACTCAGCCCACTGCAACCTGTGGTCATATAATCATCTTGCTTTTAGTAAGAGTCCAAGGTCTGAAATTACATAAACTTTTTTTATACAAGACGATGTGAAATTAGAAAGGGGGCAGAGATGACTTCTGCTTAGAACAGGGTCTTTAGCCCTGAGCACGAGTACTTTCAGAAGACCCACCTGAGTCGTCACCACATGTTCTCCATAGTGCTGCATCACCTTTCCTTTGAGAACCATCTGTAGCTGGTCCAGAGACAGCAAGGGAAGAGCACTGCCCAGCAACCGGTAGCACATGTAACTGGGTGGAAACAAAGAAGATTCCCTCAGGTAGAGGCACAGCAGTAAAGCCACATGCAAGGGTCAGAGAGAAGTGAGAAATTCATGGATCCTGCATTCAAAAATCCTATAGTCCAAAGATTTTCTTCTGACTAGCACAGCTGCTAAGATTTCTCCCTGTAGAAGGTCCTTCATTGTCTAGAAATAGATGAGTCCTCACCAGCAGTTCCTTCCTCAGTTCACTTTCTGGATCTCTTCACCCCAGATATTTATTTCCGCAGGCCAAATACAAAACTTACTTAGTTTTTGACCATTCAGATTTACCTAATCCAAGTAAAACAAGACTTGAACTGCTCAGGCCTGGGAAATTATTTCCTTTCACTGGGATACTCATGTAATATGTTAAGAAAATTTTTTGTAGGTGCACCTCTACAACTTTTAAGCTCCTGATCTAAAAAAGATTTAAGCCTGGCCACAGAATGCCTTTCTATGGTCCAAGTTAAATTATGCTCCCCCAAAATGCTCATGCATTTGTCTTACAGATTTTACAGCACTTTTATACAGCATGAGTCTCAACAGACAATTTAAATAATCCTAAAATCTACTATTAGACTTGGAAAAGGAGCTGAAATAGCTTTTACGATGTCAGTCACAGTCATATCCTACTTAAAAACACGGAGCATGACTCACTCCTGGATTTAGGCTCCCTACAAAGTTTCTCATGAATACCCAAACAATCAAAAGTGAATGTTCTCACATTGTTCATGAGAAACCATACGCTCCATCCTACCACAGGGCAGCAGTAGAAAGATTGGAGCAAAAAAGAGAAGGACCATACAGAAAACAACAAGCAACATATGTTAAAACAAACCTCACAGGTCCCGATTTCTCCTTCAGTAGCCCATTCTCCACACCTTCTTTCCAGAACAGTTCAAAGGCACCTTCCTTCAGTGAAACTTGTAGTAAATCAAACACTACGCTGGGCAATTTCTTGTCCTTCTTCTCAGACTTGGCAGCACTTTGCAGAAGCTCTACAAGTCTAGAAGAAAAAAGAAAATAATGCAAGAGATCTGGCCTGGAACGGGATTGCTGTTCAAGTCCATCCTGCTGAACATTTCCCGAGCGTGGCAGGCTATGCCTCTTGGGAGAAAGGACAGAGCTTTAATTCAGGAACCTGCGTAACAGTCAGCGCCTAGCCCTGAACAGCACCTGCAGCAGCAAATACCGGCAAATATCAGAATGAAAGCCACATTTCTCTCACTGCTAGCCAAGAGACCGAGAATGTTGCACTTAATGCTCCTTATTTAAGAAGTTACCTGGGAATATTTTTCTCATTTACAACAGTAGGTGAGCCAAACAGCTTCTTCAGATTTTTAGGTTTCAGAACACCGGGGAATTTCTGTATGCCCACAAGCAAAAGGTGCAGGTTCTCTGGAGATGTGAAGGCTGAAGCGAGGTCACTTTGCAAGATGCCAAACAGGACCTCCTCAAACACAGCTTCAGGAACCTAGACAGGAATGAAGGTGAGAACATATGAGAAATATCTGAGGGCATTTTACTAACTTGCTGTGTAGTATATTAAAATACCCACATTGTAGGGCATTTTACTAAACACTTGCAGTGTTCTGGAAACTTTAGAAATAGTCTTTTTGGTGACATAACCAAAATAAATAATTGATGTGTCCAGTACTGCCATACAGTCCCAGGTGTTTAACCATGTGGAGTAGGACAATATGTTGTCATCACACAGCAATTCTGGTCAACTGACTCCAGCTGCAACTGTTCTCTTGCTGTCCAACTGCTCCTGTCTGTACAGCTGTTCAGCCCAGAGAGGAGGAAACATTCTTGTATTAGCTTTTAATCATATTTTACAAAAAAAGTTACTTGTTCCAATAGGATTTGCTGCTGAACAGCTCTGTTCAATGGTTTTAGAGAAAACTGGATCCAACGTTCTCATCAATAAAATAAGAAAAGCACAAAAACGGCTTTAATTTGTATTTTTTAAAGATTGGATTCAAAATAAATTTAAGCCTAACATCGAGACTAAATGACATAGAACACTTCCATACAAAACATTATTTCATTTTTATTTAATGCTGTTAGTCTTCACACCTACAAACAACATCTACATAAAAGAAGGAAATAAACTCTCTTCTTTTACTACATACTCAGAGTTCCCTTACTCCATGTCCTTACATCCTTTCACTTCCAACAGCCCAAAGTTCAACCTTAGGCCCAGGCTTGATGCATTAAAAAAGGTTTTCTCTCCAAAGTTTCAGTATATTCTCTTCAAAACAGCAGAAGGTCTAATGTACCACACAAGCAAGTCAACTGAGAAAAAACAGACTACAGGTTTGTCCATGATGAAATCAGACTAAGCTAAACCAGAGCATCCTTCACAGAATAAAAGCATCTGCCCACGGACAATACCGAGAACAGCTCCCACAGTTTAAACTCACTCTTCCACACACCCCCTTTAACTTTCAACTATGAACAAACTAAGGAAAAAGTAGTCCCTGAAGCAAAGTTCTCCCTCCTCCACCCACCACGTGCTGTGGCTGTACCTCAGACATGATGTCAATCACAGTTTTGCGAGGGAGATCTCTGAGGTGTGCTTGGTGATGAGCCAGCTGCTGGAGAAGCTGGATGCTCTCCAGCAGAGCTTTCCGGTCCTAAAAAGAAAAGATAAGCCAAAACCAGAGGACATATCTGAAAGATTAGGCTGAAGGCTCAGGTAATAATCCCCTCTTGAGACCCTTAGGCCTAATTGTAACAAAAAACCCAAACAATTGCTTCCTGATAGGCAACTTGGCTTTTCCCAAAACTGTGTTTTCTGGCTGTATATGCCAGCTTCCTTCCAGGAGAGGCAGGAACCTCCTGTACTACCTGACACAGTTCTTACATCTAGTCAGGAACAGACATTTAAAAGGCACAAAAATTTTACATTATTTATGGATAATATAAAAGAAATGAACTAAACCTGATGCTTCAAGGCCCATCTCATTGACTAGTCAATGCCCCAGTCTTCCTCTCTGCATCCTCTCTCCAGTTCAGACAGCCCCAGAACCAGTGCTGACAGACAACACAACAGGGTAATGTTACCTTAACAAGCCGGCCAGACTGAAACAGGGCCATAACTCCAAAAAAGTTTCCAAAAGCAGCATTTCTCACAAGTTTCTGAAAAGAAAAAAAAAAAAAGGTTAAAAATCCACATTCAGCTACAGCTCTGATCAGTGGAACAAGACATCTGGAAGATCTAACCTTGAACACCCTGCCATGTGAGGGTACATACTGAAAAGCAACCCCCTGCACTATGTTTAAGAACTGTCCTAGATCATCCTTGTGTCACACTGATGAATCTCAGCTAAAACAGGCCAGATGACAATGTCATCAACATCCAACTTTTATAAATATTTCTTTTATTTCATTACCATAATTTGCCTTAGCAAGAACCCCAAAACTAGAGTATCCAGGCACCAAGCGTTCAAACAGAGAACAAGTAACTTAAACTAGCTGTTGGCCAACACTGCTGTGAGCCACTCACCTTTTTCACTTTTTCCAGATTGTGTTTTTCTTTTATCTGTTCCAGGACACTGCACATTGGAATTTCCTCAAAAGCCTGTAAAACCTGAGGGGATGGATGGAATAGCTCAGCTTGCAGTTCTTCCATTTTACAAAGTTTCACCAAGTTCAGCTGAAATAGAGCTGAACAGTTGCTCGGCATAGCAGATGTGCTGCTTTATTAGCCCAGAATAAAGACAACTAGATCAGTAAAAGATGTGTCAGAATAGGAACTAGTGTAGACATAAATATACCAGATAATATCTTTTTTTTTTTCACTATACATGACATAGCAGGATTAATAATGAGAACATTTTGCTGCAATTGTATGACCCTTTAACAGAAGCAACAAAACTTTTCATCATCGGCAAGGCCTGATCTAAGTGGGAAGAACCCAGGCTCTTCTGCATTATCAGTTTCTTCAGTGAGATGAGGTCAGATCCCACAGGTGATCCCAACTGCTGGGACTCTGAACTATGTTACAGATTCAAACAGCAGGGAGAAAAAAAAAATCTTTCAAGGGTATGTTTAAGGGTTGCCTTTTCAGATCCCCCACAAAAACATCCCAACACTGGGAGCAAGTCAATTTTAAGAAGTCACAATAGTTTTAAATGCAGCATATTTGAAAATTTGGACAACTTTCTCAAATTAAGGACAGTTTTTGAAGCAGGACTGAAGTCTGTAGCATGAGTGCAATACTGGTATGGCTTATACCTTTATAACCGTACTGTTTCTAAAACAGACTCACATCACTTAGAACCGCAGAGGTTTTTTATCCTCGCTGCAAGATCCTCCTCTACCATCTCCATGCAGAAGCTGCCAGAGAGGAGCCCTCCAGCCTCCTTCCAAACAGCAAAGTGGGACCTCAGGAATGGACTGGGGACAGCAAGGGGCCGCAGAGCGCTCTGCCCTGCTCTGGGACACACTAACCTGCGCCAGGGCCAAGCTGAAGCCGGGGCGGGCGGCCTCGCGGGTGGCTCCCAGTCCTTCCACCAGCCGCTTCAGGGCGTACTTCAGCTCATCGTCCTGCAAGAGAGACCCAGCTCCGGCGCTGCCCAGGCTGCCCTGAACGCAGCGGAGCCCCGGC
>NW_010125157.1:0-34211 GCF_000699245.1 Pterocles gutturalis
GCAAAGGGTGTTCCTGTCTAAGCCGCGAGTCACTAGCTTTCCTAAGAGAATGCTGTGGGACACGGTGTCAAAGGCCTTGCTAAAGTCCAAGTAGACAACGTCCACGGCCTTTCCCTCATCCACTAGACAGGTCACCTGGTCACAGAAGGAGATCAGGTTAGTCAAGCATGACCTTCCTTTCATGAACCCATGCTGGCTGGGCTTGATCCCCTGGTTGTCCTGTACATGCCGTGTGAGCACACTCAAGATGAGCCGTTCCATAATCTTCCCCGGTACCGAGGTCAGGCTGACAGGCCTGTAGTTCCCTGGGTCCTCCTCACGGCCCTTCTTGTAGATGGCTGTCACATCAGCAAGTTTCCAGCCTTCTGAGACCCTCCCTGTTAGCCAGGACTGTTGATAGATGACGGAGAGGGGCTTGGCAAGCTCCTCTGCCAGCTCCCTCAGTACTCTCAGGTGGATCCCATCTGGACCCAAGGACTTGTGCATGTCCAGGTGGCATAGCCTGTCATTAACTGCTTCCTCCTGGATTGTGGGAAGGTTATTCTGCTCTCTGTCCCTGCCTGCCAGCTCAGGGAGTTGAATACCCTGAGCATAACTAGTCTGACTATTGAAGAGTGAGGCAAAGAAGGCATTAAGCACCTCAGCCTTTTCCTCCTCCTTGGTGACAATGTTCCCTGCATCCAACAAGGGATGGAGATTCTCCAAAGCTCTCCTTTTGTTGTTAATGTATTTGTAAAAACATTCTTTATTATGTTTTACCACTGCAGCCAGGTTGAGCTTCAGTTAGGCTTTTGCCTTCCTAATTTTAACACTGCATGACCTGGCAAGATCCCTGTGCTCTTTTTGGGCTGCCTGACCCTTCCTCCAGAGATTGTATACTCTCCTTTTTTCCCCTGAGTCCCAGGAAAAGCTCTTTGTTTATCCAGGCTGGTCGTCTTCTTGGCCACTGTGTCTTTCTACAGATGGGGACAGCCTGTTCCTGTGCTTTTAAAACCACCCTCTTGAGGAATGTCCAGCCTTCCTGGGACCCCTTGCCCTTCAGGACAGTCTCCCAAGGGACTCTCCCAACCAGTGTCCTAAACAGCCTCAAGTCTGCCCTTCAGAAGTCCATGTTAGTGGTTTTACTGGCACCTCTTCTTACTTCACCAAGGATCGAGAACTCTGTCATTTCATGGTCACGGAGCCCAAGATGGCCTCCTACCACCACATCTCCCACCAGTCCCAACAGTTTTTTGGAGAAGGGAACGAGAGGGATAAAAATTCAGTGTAATTTTCACACAGATTCCTTGTCTTGAACACAACATGACTAAATCCAAGGTTCTTCCACCATCACAAAAACTGATAACCTCTTCTGCCTTGTAAAGGCCAAACAAAATCTCAGGCTAGGAGTATTACAGTGGAATGGATACAAGTATGCTGAAATGCAAGGACCTAACAAACATTCTAACGTATATTTGAGTACGTTTTCTACCCCACGCACACACTTCATCAGGCATTCACTGTACCTCTGTTGCACACTAGGTGCTGCTTGGTTTTAGAAGCATTTTAATCATGGCACTACATTAGAAATATTATTTTATTGGAAGGGGAAGCTCAGGCACTGTGTTTCTGCCAGTACAAGACTGGATCTAGCCTGTCAGGGCAGTATTTCATTAAGGTCTGCAAGTGCTCAAAATAACTACAGAAAAGTCCCTTATGATATATTTCAGCACAGTATCCACAACAACTCCCAAATATAAGACATTCGTATCGCACATGAGCAAGCTTTTCAGCATAGCAGCAGAGGCCACCACTGACATGTCGAACAGTAGCTTGAAACACAAATGGTTCATCAAGGAGAGGAACTATGAGGTCCTCTGCAAGCCTGCAGTTTAAGAGTCCCTTGAAACCACTTTGTCTGTTAATAGGATCCTCCTTTCCCCTTCCCCCATTTTAAGACACAACCTGATGCCATCACACCAAGGAATAACAGAGAAAGGATATCCTGCCCAGATTTTCCATTATACAGATCAAATCATCAATCCAGAGAGGTCTTTGCTTACACATAAGCTAAAAAGAAGATGCTTCCAACTGATAAACCCTGAGAGGAAGCAAGGTTGGCTCCATGACTATTTTTAAGTAGTGAGCATTCACACAATGGCCTAAAATTAATGGCCAACCCCCAGGGTCCATGAAGCCTTAATTGAAAAAAAAAAATATATATATATATATCGAGGAGTTAGCGTATTTGAGAGGGGAAAAAAGAAAACAAAAGAACTAGAAGGTGGCAGATATACTCATGCTTCTTCCCAGACTCACCTTGAATTAAATTTGTATGTTTAGTCCAAGTAAGTGAAAAGATAGGAAGCTTTGTGTCATTTTCTCTAAAAATGAAGCATTTCCTTCAGCAATTGCTGGGAGAAACCTTACTTTACAGCTCTTGACATTTTGACTAATATTCTTTTGCTGTAAACATCATATGACAAAAAGTAAACACAGAAAAATAAGAATATCTTTATGTAGCTGTATCATCAAAGAAGGAACTTGTTTCTCAGCCCTAATTTCCAAGGCCAGCCACCACAGCTGTGCCACAGCTCCCAGCATCTCACCACCTAATAGACAAAGGGCATTTAGTTTACTGAACAGACAGTGTTTTTACATTTAGGTCAGTTAAAAGCATCACACATCTAAGGCTTTATCTAAGCATGATAAGAGAAGTCCTACTTTGTGCACCTGGACAGTTGACGAATACAAACATCTGTGGTATCATCTAATGATAAATAATTTAAATGGCATAATTTCAACATTTAATGCACTGAAAATGCAATTCTCATGCCAGACATTTCTTTGGCTAAAGAACAAGATGAGGCAAAAGGCCCTTCAAGATCACCTTTGTAATCTAGGAAATGCCCAGAAACCCAAGACATTTTCAATATCACCATTCACCTCCACCTTTTAGTGCTAAGAAGGATTTCTTCTTTATAAGCATTTATCCTTTTGGAGGGTTTTTTTTTAATTTATTCTTCTTTTCAGTAACACCATCCCTCTGATGAGTAACTAAGAGAACTATGGAAAATAAACATTGCCTAGAATTTCTCATCTCATCACTAACTACTCCCCTCCTCCTCCATGCACTAGACAGAAAGTGAACAATTAGGCTGCTGTTTGCTCAGTACAGTGAGATTGTTCATTTCTTCATTTGCATCAGATCACATCACTAAACAGTTTTCTCTGTTTAGACTAAAATTAAAAATCAACTAAACAAAAAAAGATCATCATTAAACCATGAATACTGCCATGAGAACTTAAACCCCATCAGATTTTTATTTTTTTTGTAGTTTTGAGCAGATTCAAGTGTTACAGCCCCTTTACCTTATCCGGCTCACAAAGTACTTCAGTGTTAAGCTCTGCTCTTTGACACAAAAGGCAAGCACCGTATTATCAACTGCTTTTTACACCTTTTTGGGAGAGTTTTATAACTAGTTTCACTTACTATAAAAATGTTTAATTTTTAACTTAGAGGAAGCAAAGGAACTCTAAAAGTGGACGCCTTGTTAGTTTATTTATGGGCTCTCTATACATCCAAACAGCATCTACTTTGTTTACTGACTGGAAGCTCTTATTACTGCCAGCACTTCAGGAACAATGTAGCTGTGGAAAGGGAAAAACATGTTTTTCTACATTTTGTTTGTCATCTAACAGAATTACAAGGTACACATGTACCAGTTTGAAAATATTTTTAATAGCTGGTAACCTCAAATGGACAAAACAACCTACCTCAGCAGGTACTTTGAATTCTTAACTTAACCCTTTCCATTCTGGAGCTATTTTTGAATAATAATGACTGCTACATTTGCTGTAACACTGATTATTTTTCAGTATCTGTATCATAACAACACTGGGAAAGTGTATTCTATTTCTAAAGATGAACATTTTTAAATCCTTAAAATAGAAGGAGCTTTGGGGCAACAGCAAGAGGCATGAAATCAGAAACAAGATTTAACATTTTGTACAAAGTTTTCCAACTCTTAAAAATATCTATCACCACACCATTTATATAACCTAGTAAGACACACAACTGATTTCACTTGATTTTTAAGTAGACATAAAAAAAAGATATGCTGCCATAACAACATATCAAACGTCAAGCAAAGGAAAGTTTTCAACTCTTTTTATCTATCACCACACCATTTATATAACCTAGTAAGACACACAACTGATTTCACTTGATTTTTAAGTAGACATAAAAAAAGATATGCTGCCATAACAACATATCAAACGTCAAGCAAAGGGAGCTTCTCATCTCCCACCCCCCTTACAGTAGCATCCAGTCTTTCCTCCCCCAGGGAACTCTGGTGACAAGGATCCACTTGTCCATGGGGAACAGCAAGGTCAGAGGGATGCTGCTAGCCAGGCCACGAGCTGCTCACCAGGTTCCTCTGCACAGCACGCCTCCCTCCTGCTCTCCAGCACCACCGGCAGTCCCCATGCAGGAGAGGCCACCGGGCTCCATTTCAAATGGATAAGATTTGGCAGAGTACAGCTTTCTTTTACATCCAACATCAGGTCTCACACAGGTTTCCTAAGCTGTCGTTTACCCCCTGTACTAAACAGAGGTAAGACACATACTGAAGTCCCTAAGTGAATGGCTCCCCTGCTTCCACAGCCAATAATCCACCCTGAAAGGCTAACAAAAATACAGAGAAAATAAATCAAATAGCTACTCGAAGTGATACTCAGCTAACCTTCACTTCTTAACACGTTAGATTTGCCTCTGTTGCAAGCCTCCTCCTTCCAGAAAGCTGCAGAGCTCAAGCTGCTTAATCATGACATGAATCGTGACAGAAGAACTAGTGAGACCAATAACAATAACGTCAAACCATAATTTTAGAAATCGCTGATGTGGAATGATTATATCTTCACTGTCACCAACTGCGAAGACAAGACACCTACTAATATCACACTATTTGTACTGCAGTCAGCTCCCTATCAGACAGGTGCCACTTCACTGAAGCTACTACATGACTTAAGAGCACTTGCTTTTCTTGATAGGCAGGGAGGCCAAAGACTGAGCGATACAGAAACAAGTACACTCTCACTTTTGATAAGATGCTGACATGCCAGAGTGACAGGAATGTCTGTCCTTACTCTCTATTATCAAATTTTTCATAGAGAATAAGGCAGACTTTAGCAGATTAGGCAAGGCAACCCAGATTTTACTAAAGCAAAATTGTATCTCTGCACTGTGAAGATCAGAAGATTTTGAGGACAGGATGATAACATGAGAATGTTTAAACAAGCATTAACTTTAAAACACGAGGCCCCATGGCACATTAAGAGTCTAAATACTGCTAGGACCATTCACATCAGCTACAGATGGACACCATCCAAATTTTTTCAATCCAGAGGAAAATTATTTTGGTGATCAAAGTCACTGACTCAAAGTAACAACAAAGAGCACTTATACCAAAGTCCTGGCACCTTAACCAAAATATGCCTATCAATCAACTTGTTAGTCACTTTGTGACTAATAAATAAGCAAGCCAGTATGGGCTGTGTGCCTTCCGCCCCTCGGAACTCTGCTCAGCTACTGCAGTAATAGCCTAGGCAGGCAGTTTAATAGCTCGCCATACCACGAATGCCCTCACCACAGCAGCAGCGATAGCTCATTTTCTGCAATAGGGTGTGCTTGAACTAGACATACAAATTAATTCAACACCTGCCTGAGCAAGGTGATGACAGCATCTGATGCTGCTTGGAGGAAAAACTATAGCTGAACTTCTCTAAGCATTTAAAGAGGTTTCACATCACACCGACAGAATTGATAAAATTCCCACAGAACACAAGAGACTTTTCAGTGATTTTTATCAGACACAACAGAAATGAGCTGACAAGGTACAGAAGCATACACAAATGACTGCTTTCTCTTTGATTCACAGTATTTAGGTTGTTATTTCCAGCCCAGGTTAAACAAAATTGGTGTTATGATACTATTGTTAGGCTAGATGTATAAACACACTCCTGCACTTTTGGAGGCAGGCCAGTGAGTTCAACAAACAGATTACAAAAGAAACAGCAAAGAGGTAGAACATGAGTTGCTTGGGTTCACCCACCGGGCTGTTACGGAGAGGGAGCAGGGGGCAGGAAGGAGGAAAACAGCTCAGAATAACAGTGCAGCAAAATATGTTGTGAACATGGTATTTTAAGAAGTGTAGATGGTTTCTTACCAAAAAAAAAAAAAGCTCAAGAGTTGGTTCATGCTCAGCAAAATAACTCCTGAGCATTTCATGCAGAGACAGCATTGAGCAATTTCCATCAGCATGCTTTACTCAAGGCAAAAGAAACACTGGATACCAATTTCTTACAGTGAAAAATAGAATGAGTGCTCAAAGCATAAAACACCATCAGCGAAATTTTACTCAGTGTAGAAAACTATTTGTTTTCTTTATGAATAAATAATAAGAACAAAATACACTTTTTGGGTAGTCCAGATCTGATAAGGGCTCAGCATCACCCACCCACCCCTTTTCTGCAACAGCTCAGGCACTTGACCACAGTTCTCCATTCTACCCAACATTTCTCTAAAAAAAGACTTTTTTCCCTCCTCATTTCTATCAAAGGAGATTGTTTTGAGACTTGCTGTTCATGGGTGTTTACTCAGTTTACAGAGCTGAAAGCAAGTATTTATGAACCCACACAGATCATGGCTTTTTCAGATATTACAACTAGCCCATGCAATGAGAAAAAGACCCTCAGACATCGCAGGCAACATCAGGACTTGACCAAGGTCTCCAACTGGAGATCTTGAGATAATTCAACTCAGCCAGTATGCTCGGAGAGCAAGTTAAAGTTGAAACTGAAAACATTTACATACCTACACATAACAGACATCATAGTAGTCAAGTAATTCACTTCAGTCTGCTATACAGAAAGATATACTTATCTACACAAAAGCAACACTCTGCAAACTGTTTAAAAGGGAAAAAAAAAATCTGCAATCCTCACCAGTTCCTTTATTTAAGCATTTAGTATTTGAAGAAATTCAGCTTCATTTTGCATATGAATTATTGACCTGCCTCTTATTTATCACTGATATCCAGTATAACATTGAATTTTAAAATCAATCATATGAGATGATGTCTCCTATCATCAAGTTAGGCCATTTTTACTAAACTAGGAAAATTAAACCTGAAAACTCTGCTGATCCTATTTCACAGAACATTGTTGTCTATAACCTGTTACTAACTTGCACAATTTTGTATTTTTATTTTATGTCAAATACCCAGGAAAGAACATTCTCCTCACAGTGTGCATATTTCCCTGCTTCTTCACATGCTAGGACAGGTTGTCGTGGGTTTTGGGTTGTTCTGCTGGTGTTGTTGGGTTTTTTGGGGGATTGGTTTCTCTGGTTTTTGGGGTTTTCTGTTTGTTTGGTGTTTTTTTACACTAGATCCTAAATAGCTTTTAGACCAAAATCACTTCCTTGCAGAACTGCTGAATAAATAGACCAGATTTGACAACAGAGTTCAGAAAAGATTACACTGCTGGGGTTCCCTTACCGAAACAATAGAATATCTGTGCTTTTGTCTCACTGGGTGTGCATACGTGCTTATTAATGTCATATAGTATTTTTTCTAAGCAACAGCAATGGACGCACTGCTCACGACAGCTTCTTCTGTTTGTTCCCACAGCCTCCCCTCAAAAAAATCAAATTTACTGGGGCTACTCTTTAATACGGAAAAATCTGACTATACAGCAACAGTAGTTACTCCTAGTCTCAGAATACTCATCTTGAGCTTCCAAAACTGTTCTAGTAACCCCTGCGTTGTAACTACTGTAACACTGGAGTCCCAGAATTAGAAACATTTGTTTTTCATTTTAGCTTGCTAGCAAAAACAGAGCTCAAGTATACCATTAGCCAAGTGAATTTGAAATTCAATGTTTTTCAATGAGCTCCTTAAAACAAGTAGCATATGACCAAGTCAAATAGGATTTCTGCGTACCACCAGTTCTAGTTCGAGCATGTGCTACCTGCCACACTACTTGCAAACAGGACAGACAAGAGAATAAGGAGTGCCACTTACACTACACCTCATCCTAGGTCAAGACAAAGCCAAGCTTGGGAAAAAACACAGTTACTTTATAAAAACAGAACCGCAATACGCACTATGATATTCTGCATCGCAGCAGGGACATAGGAAGTTACATAAAGCAGAAACATATTCTTTTAACACTAATACTACAGAATTCTATAAAGAACAGTGAAGCATGATAAAACTAAACTAGCACAAGGCTGACACTGACTTTAAAAAAAAGTAACACCATCATCCAGAATCTTACTTTAAAACACAGAAAGATGGAACATCCCTCATCAGCCTCCAGCTGCTGCAACTTTTATCCCGGAGAAAAACCCAGCAAGATCTCCATTTCAGCATCACTCTGAGGAGAGCACAACACTTATTTAGCATCAGTTCCCAACAGAAATACAGCTGAAAGCTCTGCAATCTGGTAGACTCAATGAAGGTTTTAATCATCTAATGAGATTACCTCATCCATGTGTGGTTTCACAATGCAGGCTCAATGGGAGCCCATTACGCCAGTCCCCTGACATGCAGTATCAATCATGCTAATCAGCTTACTCTGCTATCACTGACAGCTAGATGACTGCTGCACACAGAAAACCAAAACCATCGAGAGTTTCTACCTCACAGGATTAAAAAAACATTTTTAAAAAATTGTGAACTAAGTACGGCCATGACAGCAAAGAAACCATTGATAGCTCCAGTCCTAAAATTCATGTCACTGATGTCCAACAGGTTATGAGCCACAGTCCATTTTTAAATTTTACATATGTTCTGTGCTCAATCATAGCAAAGTACAACAGCTCACTTATGGAGAACATGAACTTTACCTATAAAAATTTAAATGTTTATAGTTAATAAATTTTACCCTGGAAAATCATAAAACTTTATAGTAAACACCAGTAGCTGCCTTTTCTGAAACACAAGATTACCATTACCATCAAATGGAGCTCACAAAGCATAGCACATTGGTTATTTTACTGTTACCAACACAAAAATATCACAGTAGTTAATGCCATTCATCTTCCAAAACAAGAAGCATCCAACCTCAAAGTAACACAACACACATACCACCAATAGAACTTGTTCAAACAAATAAAAATTCTTTGACAGATGAGGCTAATGAGAAAATCTGAATATTAAAACTAAACTTAGCTTATATTTTGTTGTTCCCTCAAAAAAAATAGCCCAGAGTTGTCATGTCTTTCTAGGTAACACAGGGATCCGGTTGTTGCACAGGCAGTTAAAAAACACCAGCCACACAGCTCAGAAGGAAAACAAAACGAGCCCCTCTAGTACCAGCATTTTATACAAGAGATTAAGCAGCTTGCCCAAAGAAGCACAAGATTCACAGCCAAAAATCTAAGACACACCTGTTAAATTAGCACTACCTTATCACACTAGCTTTACCTCTTCTTTTCCAAAAAGCACTTGAAAATACTAGTGCTACCAGAACTTCAACAGATCTTCAATCAATGCAAAAAAAGCACACAAGCATAAGCACTGACATTAACACCTAGGTTAATAATTTTTTTTAAAGGCTACACATATATCTAGACTTGACTAGGGACTCCAAAATAGGCCTCTCTAACCCAAAACACCTCTCCAGTGCATCCTTCTATCATTAGCTGCTTTCAACAACATGAAGGAAATGGAAGGGAAATTAAATAAAGGAGACCAGATTAGTACCTAAGACTGTAACCTTGTAATATTTAGGTTGGAAATATCCAGAATGTCACTTAATCTGACACAACCCATAAAAAGCAAGAATCTCAAAATAAAAAACCCAGCGAAAAAGACAGAGAAACAAAAACACCCACAACTAGCATGAAGCAGCTTTAGGCCTTTACAACCCTGCTGCTGACTCTCAGCCCCTTCTGCTGGACCAGCTATCCCCAAACTTCTGCAAGCACCTCAGCCCACTGCCAGATACTTAAAATGGGAACACCAAGAGGGAAACCCAGCATGGCAACCTCAGGGGAAAAAAAGTCTTTTCATCTTGTTACTCAAAATTAACTGCCTTGTAAGCCACTGACTCAGCTGGCCCAAGTGAAGCCAAGATCTGACTCAGGACTCTTGCTTTGCTGAGCAATCCTTTTTTTCAGATACCAAGAGGTAACCTTGTGGCATTTGACATTCCAGATAAAACACATTATATTTTAAAAAGCATCTACATTTTCTCCTCTGCTTTTCCACATGCATACTCAATCCAAGCAGTTTAATAACTTCATATTTTTATAGGATATGATCTTTGCACATCTATTATTCAAATAAGAGAGATTTACAAATCACTTACCCTGCTACAAAACGCATACTACCCCTCCAGAACAGCACACAAAATGGGGTCATACTGATTCTCTCACCCAGACTTGACCACTTTTATACTGACTTAACACTTCCGATTTCTCAAACTTCCAAACAAAATGAAGGACAAGACTACACTCAAGAGTAGTCATCATGGGTTTACGAACAGAAAAATCACGCCTGACCAACTTGACAAAATGACTGGCTTAGGGGACTATGGGAGAGTGGTGAATTTTATTTAACTTGACTTCAGGAAGGCTTTCACAGAATCACAGAAAGTTAGAGATTGGAAGGGACCTCGAAATATCATCTAGTCCAATCCCCCTGCTGGAGCAGGACACCTAGATCAGATCACACAGGAACGCATCCAGGCGGGCTTTGAATGTCTCCAGAGAAGCAGACTCCACACCCTCTCTGGGCAGCCTGTTCCAGTGCTCTGGCACCCTCACCGTGAAGAAGTTGTTTCTCATATTCAAGTGGAACCTCCTATGGGAGCACTGTCTCCCGTGCCATCCTTATAGACAAAGCCAGTGAACTATAGGCTAGTAAGTGGACAGAAGACTGGCTGAACTTCCAGGCTCAGAGGCTTGCAATGAGCAGTATGATGGCCAGGTCAGCTACTGGTGGTGTGTACCCCAGACATCAGTTCTGGGGACAATCCTGCTGAGTTTCTCCACTAATGATGGGACAGAGTGCACCCTCAGCAAGTTTGCAGATAATACAGAACTGAGAGGAGCAATTGATACACCAGATGGTTGTGCTGACATTCAGAGAGACCTCAACAGGCTGGGAAAATGGGCCAATGAGAATTTCATGCAGTTCAAAGGGCAACAGAAAGCCCTACAGAATAACACCAATCATCACTGGAGGCTGGGGAACAGCCAGCTGGACAGCAGCTTCGCAGGGAAGGCCCTGCTAGACAGGATGACCATAGGCAGCAACATGTCCTCACAGCCAAGGCAGTCAACAGCTTCCAGGGCTGAATTAGGCAGAGTATTGCCAGCACCTCAAAAGAGATAATCCTTCCTCTCTACTCAGTCTGGCAAGACACGTCTGGAGCTCTGTGTACCGTCTGGGACTCTGCAAGACAGCATGCTGGAGAAGGTCTAGGAAAAGGCTGGATAGATAATTAGGGGCCTGGAGCATCTTTCATATGAGGAGAGGCTGAGAGAGTGGGGACTGTTTAGCTGAGGGAAGAATAGGATCTCACCTATGCATACAAACGGCTGGTGGGTGGAAATAAAGACACCAGAGTCCAACCCTTCTCAGTTGCGCCCAGTAAAATGACAAGAGGCAGTGGGCACAAACTTTAATACAAGACATTCCATTTAAACACAAAGAAAAGCCTTTTTGTAGTGAGGACGATTGAACACCGGAGCAGGTTACCCAGACAGCTCTCCATCCTTGGAGGTGCTCAAAACCCAGCTGGACATGGCCCTGAGCAACCTGCTGTTGCTCTGAGTGATGGAGGTGGAGTACATCTCCAGGGGTCCTTTCCAAACTCAGTACTTCTGTGAATATATAAACAATCAAGGAACCGTCAAACATTGTATTTGTTGACCACTTTAAAGTTTTATTTTTACCACAAATGCACAAGCCAAAGGACAGTCTGCTAAACAAAGACCTTTGAATCCTCTGCCATTTGAGACACCATCCACTAAGCAAGAGCTTTCTGGAAACAAGAAAATCACTTACTGTTTACAAAGCCATTTTGAATGGTCTGTGAGGCACCCCAAACAGGGAATACAACTGAAACAACAAGACAGGTAGACAAGCTACTACACAACCTGATCTCTTCCCACCTACAGGTTCAACTGCTAACAGTTCACCAAGTGCCCGAAATCAAAACTCTAGCTACAAATCAGCATTGCTTCTTCCACTGTTCTGTCAAAATAACTGTGCTGATAAAAAGAGACAAGACAGAAGAGAGCACAAAAATGCATTTTACTTAGCTTCAAAAAGAAATAAGAGTAGGGAAAAAAAAATCTCCAATAATGTTTAACACCATCTAAAGCATTTGACATTGAAAGCAGCATTATTATTCTACCACTAGCATAGGACTGAAACCTACCCAGAAAGAGCAAGGTAGTCCGTGTAAGCATGGAACACGAGCAGTGCACATGTCTGTTTTTAAACTTCTAGAACTTGAATAGAACTAAATATTTAATTCTGTCCCACCCGGCAACTTAATTTGTTTACAAATTTGAACAATATTACAGAAGTCTGCTAACAGCCTTCTGAAACCAAGAGGTTCCTTCCCACTCCCCCCCCCACCCCCCCAAAAAAAAGTTCCTATTGAAAAATACTGAAATGACTCTCAGTGTCCCTCAGCCTTACTACTGAAATAATTTAATGGGATGGGATGGCAGACAGGGCAGGGAGGACTGGGAAGGACACCTTCCTTAAATCAACCAATAATTCTCTCATTTCACCTCCTTTTCTCACACACCATCAACTTACAACAGATATCCAGGACAAAAAGTCATTAGCACAACTAGTTCGAACATGATTTAACTAAGACAATACTATCATGGGAAACATTAGGCAGCCTAAACCTTTTAAATTCATTGGTTAGTCTATCTGTAGTAAGATTACTGACGTTATTATGTTAGTTTCCATAGAGATCCAAAACACTAATTAAATGAAAAGTCAAAACAGTATGAGTTGCACTCTCAGCATGGAAAAAACACCAAAAAGATGAACTTCATATGAACTTTGTTTTACCATGTCTCCCAAGTTTGCTTAACGCCTTGTTTGATGTTCTATAAAACTGTCATTTAGATTAAAGTAATACTAAGCACAGGTAGCAAAGTTACATAAAGCTTCAGGAAGCCCAGCTGCATTACGATGCAAGAATTGGTTTCTAATAGTAGAGTGCAGACTTTAATGGGGTTCCCGTAACTCGTTTATCAGTGGTGCCATTATTCTCCCACAATCTTTTTTGTTATTCACAGCAGAAAAGCACACACTCTTCAACAAGCACACTATATTGCTGACTAAACCCATCTGAGCATCATACAGATATCTAAGTACTTGTTCATACTGGTAAAACATCAGTGCATCACCAAGAGTGGTCAGGGGATAGAGAAGGAAAACAAAAAAAAATACATCACTCTGAAAAAAAAAAAGTTTATTGAACATACCAAGTTCAGGGGTGGGGATTTTTCCTCTTATTTATTAGGAAGTTGCCACTTTCTACAAATACGCAAAATTTGGCCTTTAACAATTCTTCCTATTCATTTACATTTACTAAGATATTGTTTAGAATTCAAAAAAGGTCGATGAATTCAAGAGAGGTGTCATTATTCACCTTTCTGCTCATTTTTCTTGAGGATTTGAAATAGGGTGGGGGGGAAGAGCAGCAGGTAAGAATTCACTCACGCAGGCGTCCTATCATTCAGAATAAACTATGACTAAACTAAGAAATTGGCTTCTTTTCAATAGAAACTCAGTAACAGATTAATGAAATTCCTGAATTTGTTTATTTTTATTGATCCCTTTGTTCCTAAAATGCTTTTCCTAGTGCAAGCTATTCCGTAAGCTTGTTAAAACTGCACAAACATGTAAGCAACCAGTGAATGGAAAAGAGCAAAAGACAGGAAGAAAGTGCAGGATGAGCAGGAAATAGGGATTTGTGAGCTGCAGTTCTGAAAATAATTAAGAAGAGTTTTCCAATTACTGCTATGGATCAAGAAATTATTATCTCAAGCTTGGCATATAAGGTCATAATAATGCTTGCTGTCTGACAAGTCATTTGGGGTCATAAAACCATGCCACTTCTGACACATTTCTTGTTGGTCAGAACCTCCAGATTGCTCCACACTCCTAACCAAGGCATTGCAATAGGCACAAATGTTGAAAGAAATATCTTCCCACCTGACAGTAATTTCTTTCTGACTCCATTATGATGAAGCAGAGTGTGAATCTGTACTGGAATTTACACCCACAGAAAACTTTAAAGATGAGAAAATGCTTCTGGAGATGGACATTTGACCACATTACGTATGGGATTGGGGTTGTTCGGGTGTTTTTGTAATTTTGCATATTTAAAACGACTCTGTCCTGGGAAAGTGCAGGTGCTCCTTAGGCCAGCATGCTTTCAAACCTCACCTACAGGATTTACAATGGATACAGTTCAGAACCACAAACCTCAACATATATGCTGTATGGCACCGCCAAGACCACGTCTGTAAAAAGGCGTATCTCAGCTTGCCCTTGCAGTTCCTGTCTAGTATTCTGAAAAAACGAAATGAACAGCACTAGGCCAGAGACAAACACCCAGGTTGATCAACACACTGTATTTGAACAGCTCAGAGCAAGGAAGCCTGATCATTTCTACTGATACTATTCCCTGACCGACTGTCTCAGACAGGCAAGCAGTGAACAAACTTTATCAGGGGACAGAACTTCTGAAGAGTAACAAGCTCCAGGGCGTTGTCTTACTAATAGTCAAAATAAAAAGCTGGCCTAGACAAGTCTTCAGAGGCAGCAGAGCTCCAGCAGAATGAACCCCAGACCTAAGACGTTGCTAACAAGCGACTTGTGATATCTTCTAATCTCTGTAGTGCGGATTTAGGTCTGAAAATAAAGGATAACATCTTTTTTTGGACTCAGTCTCCTGCCCCTAATTTCTGTTATATATTACTGCATAGAGATATGGTATGCATACATCAGCAACGACATGATTTTACAACTATAAATTACTGACATTTGGTAAGACAGTGATTTCAGCCATTGTTCCAAGACTACCAAGTAGTCATTCATTAACGTATGAATTGAAACTACCTAAGATTTTACAGTATAAATTTATAGTCAAAAAGCCAAACAGAACAGTCTTATTGATTTCACTTGATTAAAAGCACACTTGAAATAGCTCACAAAGTACAGCGGGTTTTGTGGAAGAGGGGAAGTACCGAAGTGCATCCATGAAACAAGAGACAAGACACATTTATTGGTAAGCTGTTCCAGGTGCAAAGTATCATGGAAGAAACAGACCTTCAAGAAGAGGGAAAACCAATTAATCAGCCCCAAGAAAGACCCGATTAAATAACTTAGCATTAGGAAGCAGTAATACAGTATGTGTATTTGTGCAAAGCCCTGCCTACACAGGACCAGCTTTGTGCCCGCTCCCACTTTGTAAGGAGATGCGCTGCAGCACACACCTCACCAAGTACAAATATATTTCCAGGGCTAGAGGTTTTTGGCTATATCTTTGACACTTTGTCCTCATGATTCTGTCTTCAAAGGGAAAGCAAACTGTATTTCTTTTGCTCTCATTTATACCTGATCAGAGATACCTCTCATAAAGAAAACAACTCTCACTCATCCTTCAAGCATCTCCCAACAGCGGTGCATGGGTGCACACACACTTGCAGACATCTATTTGGAAAAGAGAGAGAGAACAACAACTGACTGCCTGCAAGTGTAACGTCCTATTGTTTTTCTGAGGTGATGTAGAGAATTATCACAATCACAGATGTTACACGAGGGGAAAGAGAAACAGTAATAACTGCACAGGATGAGACAGCTGACTGCCTAAGCACGTTACTTAATGCAAATTCAGAGCTGTACTGCTTTCTCTATAGGGGCTCTCTGTTCCAAATCCTGGAATTGTAAGCTGTAGGACATTAACAAGCATACGTTTGAGTTTCCAGCCACTTGGAGTGCGTATGAGGCAACTAACTTATACAAAGTATTTTTAGACTTCCTGCAATCAACTGTCCTCCCAGCATTGCTCAATATGATGCACACTTGTCTGAATTATGCAGTTGTGCTAACATACGCTCTAATTTTCAAGTTTCATTTCTGTGTTTTCCATAAAATAAGCACTGTCAAATTCACTCATGCAAGAAATTGAATCACAAGTGATTAAGGGTCATCTAAGCTAAACCATATTGTGTAAATGCTTATTAAATTATACTTACAAAAAGTCATTCGTTTTATCTACATAAGATAATTGTGTAAACTGAACAAAAACACTAGTAATGCCTGGGCGTGTATAGAAAGAGAGGTGGTTAAAATCTGTACAGTAAGTTTTGCCATTACAGAGTCACACAAGCCTAAGGTTAGTCTTGCTTGGAGGCAATATATACCTTCTGTAAAGGAAAACAAAGAAAAAACTTTGTCCCAACTTTACAGATCCTGGAAGACAGAACAGTTGAACTCTAAGAATTGCCCTATTTTCTGGCATGGTTCAGAAAATATTCAATAGTTGAACTGTTTTGAGGAGGAGGAGTTGGGAAGCAGGGTGACTGTTTGTATCGTCTCGGCATCTCACATGTGCAAGAAAGGATCAAGTTATAGCTACATTACTGCACAAATGGCAAGCCAGACAGAAGTATCCCAACACAAGACACTCTTGCAAGAAATAACCATGGATGGGGTGATTACTGGAACAACCTAATTACTCAGTAGAATTGAGTAACAAATCACTATTTGATGCAGCTCCAGACTATACACTATTACAATAAATACTGTCATTAACCATGATTATGCATTATCTCTAATGAAGAAGCTTCAAATGAAGGAGCTTGCAAATTAGCTGTGTCCTACATCTCAGAGCCAACAAAGGAATCTTAGAAGTCTTCTGCTACCAATATGCAAAAATGGGGGAATAAGACTGGTCCAATAAGATGCTGATTACACTTTCTTCCATTAAGAGAACAAAAGACGCCATCAAGATGTGATGCTGTGATTTTGAACTGTTAGTGATGTGTTTATTTTGGACTACAACTGCTCTTGGTACATTTTAGCACTGACTGTTGTCTACAGAAGAAACTGATTCTTACTTTTGGCAACAGCCTCAACTCATCATCCCCTCACCACTACCATTATTATTAGCATACTAAGTCATAGAAAAATTGATCACTGTCCCAACTATTCA
Organism: Pterocles gutturalis; assembly: GCF_000699245.1. NCBI lineage: Eukaryota > Metazoa > Chordata > Aves > Pterocliformes > Pteroclidae > Pterocles > Pterocles gutturalis. The sequence goes on from NW_010125157.1 coordinate 17,248, forward strand.
GGAAAAAAAAAAGAGAATAAGTTTCACAGACTAAAGCTGATGCAGACTGAACTGAATCACCTTCGATTCAAGGCACAGCAGAAACTGCAATGCAAAAGTACTGAAAGAGTACGTTTTCACAGTCGTGTCCAGAAATAATTCAAATTGCTTTCTAACACAAGAATGAAATCAAAATAATCTCAGTTTCATGTTAATAAGAATGACTATTTTGCACAGACTAAATGATAACAGACAAAGGATTTAAATGAAAGAAATAGTCTCGGGGGAGGGGGGGTGTCCTCTAAAAATGGAGAAGAGCTAATCAAAACTATCAGAATTACCCTGGCTGATTCAATGCTGCTGAAGCTTACTACAGTATGTGCCAGTGACAGAGTGATTCCTCTTTTCCAGTTATACTCTTGGTCTGGACAGTTCAAGGGGTTAAGAATTAAGCCACATATGAAGTGAAGGATCCTCTTTTTATTAAGCACAAAAAACATTACTTGTTATGATATGCAGTTTATCAACCCGTTTTTAAGTAAAAAAAAAAAAAAGAAAAAACCACACACAAAAAAACCCCACAAAACAAAAAAACCTCATGCCTTTTTGCTATTTGAGTTCTTAGAACCCCTCCACAAACGTATTATCCAAAAAGACGTTTTACTAATTTGAACAAGTTTCATACATTTGATTAAGTGTAGACGGCTCTTTGCTGGGCAGCACATACACAAAAACATTCAAGCAACTGTTTTACATACTGTTTTTCCCTTTTGCATCACATGCAAGGAATTTTCCTGAAAGGTCCTGCAGGTCCAAAAGCTTCACAGCAATTTCAAAGATACCTTGTCCCCACCTGTGAATACCAGTATTTCAGATACAGGCTACTACTTCTGTCATGACCTTGGTCCATTTTTAGACATTCAGCAGCCCAGCAGAAGCAGCAGTAGCTCCAAGGACAAACTAAGCTCTGAGCTTTTCAGAAATTTAAAAAAAAAAAAAAAAATCAGTAGGCAGAACTCCAGCTGCCATGTTGGATTTGGGTTTGCACATGTGGAATATCAACAATGACAACAAAAGGTCACACCCAGCCCAAACTAACAGCTCTTGCATTTGGATAGACACTTCTCAGCTGTCATGGTATTAGCCAACTGGCTCACTTCAATCGCTAGGAAACACGCATCTGTCTTATTTACTAAGGATGCACTAGGAAAGACAGAACCCATCTTGCCACTGTAATGCTGTTAACGTGGAATCAAACCAAGTTTCCAGAACAAACAATTCAAAGGAGTCAGCATGAGGAGAAAGCATTGGCTCCTGAAGGGAAAGCACCACTCCTGTCATGCATCCTTCTTCCTTTCTCTTTAGATCATGCCAGAATGTGAATAAATACTTCAATACAAATTATGTAAATGTTTTCTTAACAGGAAATTATAATCTGAGAGCTAAAAATAATTTACCTAAGAACTATGGATAAGAGCTGAGCATAAAGAGAAATTTTTGGTGATGACAAATCCATACTGGGGTGAAGCAATGAGGTCGGTCTTTATGCCAAGAGTACCTAGATCATTTGTAATAAAGCATAAGGGGTACTCCTGGTACTCCTAAGAACTATTATCAAAAATATATATGCAAGGAGAAGCATGCATACAGAATATACTTAAAACCACAAGAGAGCTCAAATGCTCAGTTTTATGCTATCTGGTTTGACAGATGGAGAATTGAAATGCATTGCCACCTCCCCAGTCCCAGACAGAAAGTCTGACTACATCACATAGAAATGAGTGACTGGAAACTATTTCACTTCTCTCTACAGATATTCCCATTTTCTATTACTATCAGATCCTGACACGTGAATAAGAAAGCCTAATTTTATTTCACGTGGGCCATTACAGAGACCTGCTACTCACAATGTAGATTTTAAAATCTTTCTCCTACACTTCTAACTGGATAGTTAAATGCAGCCAAAGGAAAGTGTTCAAGCCTTACAGAGAAAAAAAGGCAGTTACAGGTAACAACTGCATGCATAAATTTACACAAATCAAGTACTATCTCACATCCCAGTCTTACCAGCCCATATCCAAAAGTTAAAAACAACCCACATAGCAAAACCCCACACACCCTTTCACACGAGTGCTGCTGCTATGTAATTTATAGGGTGAATCTGAAGACATAGTCAGAGAAAAACTCCTCCTTTAAAGCAAGGTCAGTACAATTACTTCTAAAAGCTGAAATAGCGCCAAGTTTATTTTCAGTATGAGAATACCAGCAACTGGAATGTGACAGCAGCCAGTTTTACCTTTCCTCACGTGAGGAGTGAACACCAGGTATCTCTGGACAATACATTCTCTCACAGCAGTTTCTAGAACACAGGTGCAGCATGAGGAAAAAAAAAGTGTGTTCTTCCCAGGGAGAGAGACAAAGCGTGTCGGACATCTCCAAAACACACTCTCTTCTTTTCTCTTTGCCTGTGAAAGTGTTGTTCTTAAAAGCACAGAGTGAGTCACCTGTCAAATACATCTATCTAACGCATTAGGAAAAAACACAATGTTTTGCAACAGTTTTGGTAAACTGGCAGTCACAGATTTAAACACTAACACAAACCACTGTGGCATCACAGAAGGTTTTAAAAGTGACTCTCAAAGCAAAGACTGTATTTCAATTGTTTATTAGGCTTTTCGAGAGATCCACGAGAATCTAGATGGTTAGCAAACCCCCCACAGGTTTTTCTTCCCTCCAAGCTAAGTGTTCTAAGGAAGCACAACCCATTGGAGTTGTCTTGTTGGCCTTCTGTGGTTTGTTTTCAAATATTGTCCATTTTCTTATTATAGCACCTGAAAAGAGCTCATAAAAAGGTTATGAGGAACTGGTTTCTCTAAATGTTTGACCAACATTGTTTCAAGGAAAAACATATTAAACACCGCAGTTAATCCAGCTAGCATGTCACTACACATTTAAAGTCTCTTTACATCCAAGTACAAAGTCACTGAGATTACAAGCAAAGAGAATACTAAGTTCTCGTGAAATGGGTTTATCAAATTATGACAAAATTCCTGTCAAGATCATTTCAGTTTTCATGCGATTTTTTCACCACAGTTTACTAACCTCTACAATATTTTAGGCAAAAAGCTTGACTACAAAAGCCTGACTTTTTCCAAAAGAAAAGAAAGAAATTTTCAAGATGAATCGAGTTGCTACTTCTAGTCATTGTATCAGCAGTTCTGATGTGCTACGATTTTTAAAAATTTGGCTTGCATGATATGCTTGTAACAGCACACCCGCCTTTTTGTTACACAGAGATAGTCTACTGACCTTAAACACCAAGTCTGTTGAACAAGACTTTCATCAACGAAACGCGGTTGCTTAATGACTTAATGGAGACAGACCATTAGCTTACAAAACAGCGTCGGTTTGTCTAACCAGAAAGAAAGTAAAATTATCCCAGTGGGATAGGAAGGGAGGCTAGCAAGGAGAAGAAAGGAAATGTCAGGCGCAGGAGCAGCATTTGGATACGCTGAAGACAGGAGGACAGAAAGACGAGACATACCTTTCCCCGGGCGCTGCCTCCCTCGCTATCTCCGACTCACATCACTGCTCTGCGCGTCAGAGTGGTCTTCACAGACGCTGCACATACAGCACAGGCTGGCCCACAGCCAACTGAGTGACTTCAACTGCTCCATATTAATAGGGACAGCGACAGAAAATGGAGGGGGCTGCCCCCTTGGCTCAGCTTCCCGCCCCGCTGCCAGGAGGCAGCCGAGCAAGAAACCCGCTCCCTCACCTGGGACCAGCACTGGAGCAGTATCAACACCAGCACCTGCTGTGCTACCTAACACAGCCCACAGCCTGGTTCAAAACAAAACAAAAAAATAAAACCAAGACAGACATCCCTGCTGGGTAGCTGTGATGCTTCAAGCCCCAACCTACTTACAAAGCACCTGGCCCCACCACAGCGAGCGTGTCAAGGTGCCGCAGCCCCACGATCGAGCACCTCACGCTTGACAGGCTGGACTTCTTCACGGTAAAGGGTAAGATTAAAGGAGATGGATTTTAAAGAGGCCTTGGGAGTTTCAAGGAGTGATAAAATGCAATAAATTCCTGCAATAAATTATCTTGCACGTTCTGAACTACTTCCTGATACACGAGCTGTTCAGTCAAAAACTTAAAGGTCAAATTTGCATCAATAGCCTCGCCAAGAAATCTTCTACAGAGAACAGAGGGGAGGAGGAAAGCCCAGAGAAACAGACATGGCAATCAGAAACCAATATCTGTATTTTATGCAAGACAAAGTCACACGCAGCGTAGAATCAGCCTGAAGAGGTGATTAGTCTTGTTTTAACCACTATGCTTTCTCTTCTCTGTAAACCCTTTTAATTAAGGACATTTTTTCTTTTCTCTTACTTGGAAAGCCTTCTTTCCTTAAAAAAGAGGGGAGGGGGATTACTGCCTGGCTCAATTTTAATCCCTCCTCGTAATCCCACACAGGGATTCATTAACAACATGTCACAAGTACTTCTTTATGTCAGAATATTTTTTTCACCAGTATATATAAAACAGCTACTTATCATTTTTAACTCATCCAAGCTGCACCCACCCATCTTTCCACAGAAGTTTAAGCCAGGCACATTGCTGTTAAGAGAAAGATCTCTGAATGCTTAAATTGTAATTGCATCCTTAAGCAAACACATGAAAATGCCAAATGTAATCTCTTATCTGCCTCACTTGCAGATTTCTAATGAGCTCACATGGGTTTTTTTACACTTCCTTTTAATGAAGGAGAAATGAAAGCACCTGTATCTTCTAGGACCAGCACATACTAGTAAGACAAGTGAAAATCTAAATTACTCAAATCTGTCTAGTTCACAACTAATCAAGAATGCATAACATGAAAAGGTCCAACATTCAACCATCTGCTATTTTTGTGAGATCATATTCACATTAAGGCTGATACGCTACCACACTCAGATGGGGAAGAGAAAAAAAAGCACAGCCACACACATGCCTTATTTTCACACCTCATACTGTCAATAAAGCCTTTCAAGAACAAAACACTCCAAAAGGAAAACCCTGACTCTTAATGCAACCTGGCACTGATTTGCAAAGTAAACAGAACAGCATTTAAAGCTGTTACAGCCTTACCACTAGTTTGGCAATGATCAAACCAAAATGAGCCCTGCACAGATATCCAAGAAAGAAGACTTGTCAGCTGCACAGCTTCCAGGCTGCCACTCCATCCCCCTCAGCTTCTCCACCTGAGAAAAGCTGCAAGGTGTGTACCCAGCATCTCTCCTCTCACACACCAGGGCAGCTGTGCCAGCTGGTACACAGGGCACAGAGTGCCGTAACCCCCTCTGCCTCCTCCCTCCCCACTCCACAAAGCAGGCGCTGGGTTCTTGGTCTTCCCCTTTTCCACAGCTTGCTTCAGCTTTCACCCATAAGGTCACCATTCACCCTTGGGACACAGATTTAGCCCTGAAAAAGCTCCTGTTACCATCAGGTGCTGTGATCCACCAGAACATATTACTGAAATTCCCCAGGAGAGCACATTCAGCCCAGCTGACAGCAACTGTAGGGCTGAATGACACATTAAAAAGCAATCAAGCTGATTACATTATGCATCAAAACATGGTTAAGCCCTACAGTTTTGCTGCAACATTAAAAGAACACCTGATCTTCCTCAGAAGAAATAAGGTTTAACTGTCAAGATACAGGCAAGGAAAAAAAAATACAAAACCAGCAATGGAAGGAAGTTTGTCTTCAGTAGTTTCTGGATTATAAGGCTTCCCACACCAACTGAAAGCTCTATGGAAGCAAAGTGTGAATTCAATGACCTTGCCTTAGGCAGATGGAAGAGACTGTAACATTACAAAGTTCTCCTATTCCTTTTTGGGGTTTTTTGTTTGTTTTCTTAGGTGCAAGTTATTCCTGCCACTCCCTTCTCACCAGGTGCAGGTTCCCTTCTAAAGCTCCCAGGAAACCACCTCTCCTCTCAAGCACAGCCTTTTTGCTGTTGCAGGCCAGTTACTCTCCACATTTCTAAACTCAGAGCCCAAAACAAAAAAAAAAAAAAAAAAAAAGAAAAAGAGAAAAAAACCCTTCTCTCTGAAGGAGAAACATTCATCAAGTCAAGAAAGGAGGAACCCAGCAGAGATAAGCAACAGCAGAGAAAGAAGTCCATCTGCAAAGAGACAGCATATCATGTTCAACAAAACCATTTTTCTTAAAATGTCATTCAATGAGACAGCAAAGAGCTCCATTGTGGATGTGTTACATTTGTCACAAACAGAAAAAAAGAAAATACACACTCCTCCATACCAACCACAAACTCTGGCTGGTGACAGACTTACAGAAAGACCAGTTCACTCCAGAAAACAGAGGAGAGGCTTATGAATAACGGACACTGCCAGAACTTCACCTGCCTTTCCAAATGTAAAGGCTGCGTTAGAATCCATTGACAAATTTTTGAGCCCTGCTAAGTTCAACCTAATAGAGAAGCATCTCCTGGAGGTGCCTGCCAGACACCAAGACGTCATGAATCCCTCTGTAACAGTGAGAACACCCACAACATGCTGCAGAAGACCTCTTGCTCATCCAAGTTATATATATGCGTAGTGATTTCAAAGAGGAGCTCACCCGTTCTTTTGAATTGAAGACCTTCCATTTCAAGTTTCCTCCAAGTTTTGGATGCTTGACTAAGGGAGGCAGTATTAGTTTAAGTCAAAACAGCTGGCAAGACAGACACATTACAAGTTTGTACCCACTTCTGCATACCCTTGCATTAGTACTTTTACCCTGGTATGGCTTTTTTTATTCAAGGCCTATGGAAATTTAGAGAGCAATAGTGTGAATTAAACATATGCTTGAATTCAATGCAGGGTAAAGATTAATCAGGAAAAAAAACATGCTTTGCTGGACCACCACCAAGTCTAGCTGGGAACCTCACAAAGCTCCAGAACCATACTTCTGAAGATCCACTATTGTAGCCCAGGGGACAAGCAGAGTGGTCCTTGGGTAGTTTGCAGCTGTACGTTAAACTGCATGTCACACCGCATTTGGACCAGCAACCATTCACCAGCCCGCAGCCTACTGTAGAACTACATTTTTGTCTTACCCTAAAAGAGTTTTGCTGATTCCTCTTAGGAAGAGTGATGCCACAACACAACTCTCAAGACTATGGGACTCTCTTGTAAGTATTGCAGTTACAAAACACTGAATTTCATGGGCAGAAAAGAAGATAAAAAAGGAACGACCCAGACAGAATAATTACAGCAAGACTTTTCTCCCAACACACTGTTACCAGCCCGTGGGTCCTATACACAGCCTTGTACCACATCTGTGGAATAAAAAGCAAAAAAGTAATTTTCTGAGGGAAAAAGCTCATGTCCCATAAAGCTCTCTGCAGACAGCAGTGGAGTAGATGTCTCCTCTCCCTACACAGCAAGAAAGAGACTACCAAAGAAGCAGTTAAGTCAGCCAGCATGCCAACAGGAAAGGTTTCACATTTCAGCATTGCAAAAAAACCCAAACAAACCCAACAAAAAAGGAAATTCTGCTTCTACGCATCAGGCCTGAGCAGGAATATTCACTAATGAAAGCTTCTGAGTCAAGTTATAACTTCAACAGAAAAGTTCTTCCAAGTTCGTTTTTTAGTTACTCAGTTAAGTCTTTGCATTTTATACCACGATCCAGTAATAAAATTCCTTCGAAAACCCCACCCTTTCCTCCATGCCAAAAGTTCACAAATTTGAAATTCTAGCCCCATCATGGATTAACAAGTCACTGCTCTGTCACCAAGTCGTATTTCGCAACCAGCCTTTAATGTACATGTAGCAAGAACATCTATAAAATCCTCAACTGCCCGGACCTGCTCTGGTGCTACCCCTCCATTGCTCCCACTGTCCAGGCTCCAGTAGAGCCTGAAGGCAGAGACACAGCAAAGGGCACCTCTGCCAGGAGCCCAGGTATTTTTCAGCTATGGCTGACGAGTATTTATCAATTTAAATTGAAAGATTCACAACATGTCAGTAAGTTTGAAGTGGAATCAATAAAGTTATTTGTCTCATTTCATTCTTCCCTCATGAATTAAGGAAAAGGAATAATTGCTTTCAACTATTAATCAGAGATCAGTCTGTCAGTACACTATAGCAACGTGCTGCAGATCATTTAACTTCTGGTGTATACACTGATGATAATAAATGAAGACAACTTCCAGAGCATAGCACTCATGGTTATAGAAAACAGTTTCTCTATTCTACTAGTATGCTAGTGTCTATATATTCTTAAATACTTAAAATTTTATTCCTGCAGATAGTTCTGAGAAGGCTCATCAATAGCAAAATGGATTTCTGAATATGAGGAAAGTTGTAGACAATGTGAAATGTAAAGACTAATAAAGAGCACTTGGTTTTAGGATTTCTAATTTCTATTATATGATACTATGAAATTCAAAGACCAAAAATCTTAAAGAGCAAAGCTTTCTGGAAGCAAAGCTCTTAGGAAACAACATGACAAAGGAAGTATATTTATAGGTCTGCAAATGGGGGGAGTCGGAATAACTAAAGCAGCTGCATGGTTCTTGCACAGCAGACAAAAAAACAACCACCACCAAAAAAAAAAAAAAAAAGAAGGAAAAGGCAGTCAGGGAAGAAAGTAGTTTAAAATAAATGCTGCAGAACTTAACTTATTCCTGTCTCTAGTCATCGTGAAAGTGTTTTTTTTTCTTTTTACTTTAAACTAGTCCTTTTTTTTTTCCCCCACCTGATCCAGTTTCCATAGGTGCCTTTCACAGTTTTCATAATTAAACCCATTAAATAAATAATTATACGGCTATGACGCATGTTGCTATGGCAAGGATTGCGATAGCAAAGATTCAAGCTTTTATGACTTCACTACAAGGTCATACAGAAGACTGTGAACAAGAAAAAAGTTTGGTGAAAAAAGGTTACTTCCATTAACATCAACTGCAAGAAAAGATACTAAGATGAAGTACGCATCCACCCTCTGAAGAGTGGTGTGAAGCACGAGTGTTTCATTTTTCACTCCAGCCTCTGCAACAAGTCACAGATGAAAGAGAATGCGACTATCTCATCCTTCTGGTTTTGTCTGACAGGTAGCACTACCGCCCAACAGTGCGCGAGGCCCCAGGGCCACATACATTTATTTGCCCGCTAGCCCAGTTGAACGCTCTTTTGCCTTTCAAAGTATCCATAAAATACTACAAGACTGTGATCTTTAAAGAGCATGCATTCCTCACCAGCTGCCTTTCAAGTGGCATTCAAGGAAGACAAACACCAAAGCCTGCCTTCCCATAGGAACACGGGAAGGCATCCCATCTTCCACGCCCCGGGTTCCCACCAGCAAAGCACAAGTCCAGCGCAGGCGAGACACAACACGGTGCAGAAACAAATCGGCAATGTCACCACAAAGTGGGTGGGTAGGTGTACCCAAGGGACTCTGGACAGTTGGCTGCACTCCGCTATACTTGGTAGCTGTGCGGTGGTCTCCTCGGAAGGTGACATCCAGGGTAAGACAGGGCACCACAGAGGGCTTAGCTGGGGAGGGAGGAGCAGCCTTCAGCCCTACGCTGGACAGGGTTTAGGGAGAAGACGACCTGCCCTCAGATGATCAACCAAATTTGCTCCCAAAACCTGCATCAAAGAAAGAAGCTGCCTGCTGGCCAGAAGGTACTTGCAGCACAGCACGTCACTGCTGACCTGGCATCAGCCTTTTTGGTGACAAATGCCACCGCACCTCACAGAGATGTGTAAACCTGAGTTTCAAATGAAAAGCATAACTAAGGTAAAGCAAAGCTCTTCAGACTTGTTACTATTTTTACCAGTAAATCTTGCCCTAAAAATATTTGCGTGGGGGAGAAGGAAGAAAGGAGGATTTAGTGGGGTGTCAACTAAAAACTTCTAATCAAATACATACATATATTTGAAGGCAAATAAACCGCTTTGATGCTGCTCCATGGTGAAGTCTACAATTTAACATAGAGGACGAGGCAAACAGACTTTCACGTTAAGAGAAGAGGTGGGAGATTCAAAATTAGAGATGAGGAAAGCACACACTTGTACTGAACTTTCAAAACAAGTTATTCCAGTTTAACATTCTTCTTCCTGAACTGACGTAGCATAAATGAGAACCAATGAAGTAATGAAATGCAAAGCTTATCCTGAAGCATTAAAGTATTATAATTGTGCTGTGCTTTGCTAATTTTAGAAGACGAAGAAGAATGACTATACTATAATAAGTCAAATGTAAATACACACTGGGTTGGCCATCCAATCACCCGTAGTGCATTCAGCCCATACTATTCAATTCTTCTCCATGTCTTCTTAATTTAGGGCAGTAAGAGCAGCAAGGAATTCCTCTAGTACCTCAAGTTTGCTGGATAAACAAATCTATTTACTCCAAAGAAGAGTTTACCAGTCACAAAATCTCCTTGACTTCCAAGACTGAAGCTCCACCTGCAGCTTTCTCCGCCTGAGACACACTGAAATGTCAGACAGCGCAACAGAGAAGTGTGAAGTCTAGCATCTTCACAGTGCTCCAAGCCCCTGGCTGCCTCCACCATCGCATCTGGATCCCAGGGGAAAGAGACTTTCACCACCGTGGTACCCAAACACTGGGCTAACATCAGTGTAGACTGAAGACTGCAGTTTCTCACATGACACTCAAAACAATTGGACTGAAAATGGAAATAATGAAAAAAGAAGTTTCAAACAAGGAAACCTTTTCCCTTCTAGCCACTATTTCCAGATAAATATCACTATGGGTCATGGCCTCTCCTGTTATAAAAGCCAGTGTTCTGCACAAACCTTCTTCCAGTAACACAGATCAAGAAGGTCAGATAACTACATGGAAAAAATGAGATACAAGCCACAAGCCAGCTCTACTTGAGTACATGCTTACTATCTCTGCTTTAGGTTAGCCTGAAAAACTTCAGACAATCTAGCCTAAGCAAACCATGACACGGATATTAGGAAGACTATCAAAATAGAAAAATCAGGAGACCATCAGGAGACCCCAAGATCATGAAGCTGCATTTCCTTTCAACCTTTTGGGAGAGTGGGGAATGTAGAAGGGAAAAAATATCTGGAAATGTTTTGTTTCAGGGGCGCTGTATTTTCAGTCCTAGGAAGAATTTTTATTATTGTTTTTATGTTAAAATGCAAATATTCAGGTATTTACTGTAACAGAAACAGTGAAATATTTCTATTTTATCAAAATAAACAGTCTGCTACAAAGATCCTTAAATCAATAGGTCATAATGAAATATTTAAACTCATCTAGATAGCACTTCTGATAGGACTCTCTTGTTGGAGGGAAAGAACCTTCAGATTCTTACAGACATGCAGATATTACATGCTAATATCCTGAAGGGATAACAAAAAGCAATTCTAAGCATAAAATAACCCTTTTACAACAGACCACATTCTACAGCCAAAGCAGTTCTCATGAGTAAGCCTGGCAAAAAAATACATTAACTGCAGAACTTCGTTCAAAAACCAGACTTATTTCATGTTATTCTGTTTAACAGAATACCAATCAACTTACAGTGGCTCTGAATAACTAGCTTACTTTAAAAATTCTTTACTAAGTTTTGCTTAGAATTAGCTCATTAAGCTTTGTCCATGAGGAAAATAAAAAAAACGTATACTGGAACAACTGTCCTTAGCATTGAAAGTGTTATGTGAATGACTAGTACATTCTTTTCACACTAGATCTTCTCAGTGAAAGAGGCTGTTCATAGCAGCTATATTATATGAAATACCAAAAATATTCCCATGATGAACTCCAAAAGCTCACCAAAAGACCAAGAAGGCAGTGAGCTTGGGAAGTCAGGGGAGAGGGGGATTTAAAAAAAAAAAAATTGCCTCGCTTGATACAAACTGTCCATTTTCAATTCATTTCAGAACAAGCCTGAAGACCACTGATAAGAAAATCTTCAACTTCCATTTACCTTCCTTAGGAACTCTGGTCCCTGGCCTCCTGCCTTCGATTTATTTTTTAAATAGAGGATGTTACAATATGTTTTGAGTATGTCTGATTTCCCACAATCTACAAAAACCTGCTATCACCATTATGAGGTGTGTCTCAAAGCACATAGATTTTATACGCCATTAACGTGTCATACCAGAGGGGCATATTTTGCTAATGCTATGTAAGATATTACAGTACATTCACTTAGCTCTGCAGACTTTAACCACACTCACCCAACAAGACAGGCAAGTTTGGCTTATACAATACGTAAACAAGCCTTAGAGCAAACATGCAGTAGAACAAGTCGAAACATTGGTTACATTAGTTAAACCTCATTACACCTGAGTAGCCTCTTCATTTCCAGTTATTCCCACTAAGAACACTGCAGGTTAGCAAGATCAGAAAAATAACAAGTCATCATCTTCTCCATCCCCCCGTTCCAGGAACAGCTTGCACAGAGAGATGCAGCAGAACAGTTGGGCGAGCGCACAAACAGCCCTGGATCGCTCCCGGGTGGCGTCCACATCCATACACAGGCAGCTCTATCTCATCCCCTCAAGCACAGTGTGGCAAAACTCAAACATACAGGCTGATTAGTTTTAACTCGATCAGCAGCAGCCTTTGGTACCTTGAACCACGTTGGTACATGCAGGACTCTGATGAGGCAGCTCGTGCAACTGCTTCCTCTTTCACAGCAACAGGCTTGGATCCCATTATGGCATTGGGGACACAGGGATTCCCCTCCTGTGCGGAGTAATCAATTCTATTTTTTCCACACATCATTTTCAGAGCATTTTTAAAGACCTATGAAACCAGAAAGCAGTAGCCTCAGCGGTTGTATCACCACTGTGAAGGTATCTCCCGTCTCCACATTACTTCAGAGTTGTCTGACACAGGTTGGGAGAAGAATACTGACCAAGTACCGGCTCAGTCCTGGGAAGACAAGTCTGATGCTGAAGGAAGCACTCAGACTGCAAAGCTTTTTATTCCATTCCGATGAGGGAAAGCATGTGAGTAGATTCTGCTGGCTTCAGGTTTTGGGGTTTTAAAAATATATTTTTTTTTTAATATTAGAGTAGTGAGATCATAAAACCAAAGAAAATTTGGCTTTATAGCTAAAGCTGCATTCTTTCAGGGGTCAGCTTTCATATTTGTGTTTGCTTTTATATCTCAATGGAATTTGAATCATGTGTGCTATTTGAGGCTTTACTGAAGGATGACCACAAAGAAACTTTACAGCTGATACAGAAGACAGCAGCTTATCTTGGCAGCGCTCCTAAGAGAGCACAGATAATTCCCATGCTCTCCAGTCTCTGTTCTCTCAATTGTTTCTACACACAAATCCAAGCCATTTTGGCCTTATGGATCTCTACAGAGGCAAAATCCTAGCTACAAAGGAATCTCACTCTACCCAGATTACAGTGAAAAGAGACCAATCATGTTCAAAGCCTGTGATGTTTTCCAAGCAAAGAGAGAGTTGAGACCATTTTTCAGCATGAACTGTCCTGAAAACATCATCCACAGTCCCTTCCCTCAGTAACGTACAATCTCAGAAAGATGGAAGACAGAAGAAAAATGGAGAAAAGTTATTTCAGTTATTTTGCCCTATAAGGCATTTAGAATGTCTGTGGGAGGAAAAATTATAATTGTTGTTTTTAAACACGACATACAATAACACGCCAGAAAACAACATGTCCAGAGTAGCCAGTGTATTCAGTGCTAACATCATCCTTGTCCAAAACCAATTCTCACACTTCTAGACATAGGAGCATTTCACAAAGATACACAAGTGAACTGAATAACCTACAAATCCTTTGTACACATAATAGAGGAAACTAGCCTTGATTAAGAACTGAATTAAAAAATACTCAAGTTCTAATAGTTCTGAAAAGAGTTTAATCAGTTCACCCCAAACTTAGCAGAGTTTAGTAACAGAGATAAATCTGTTAGAGCAAACAGGAAAAAAATATGAGATAAGTCTTTATAGAGATACAGTGCAATTATGAAAGGCTTTAAATACAAACTTCAAGTAGTCCAAATGCCATAAACTTATGAAGAAAATAGTTGTTGCATTTAGAGATATACCACATGGTTAGCAAGCCTGACAAAAAAAAAAAATACACCAACCACAGTTGGGTCTGAAAAAGGTCCGTATGCCCACTCAACAACAAACGTGGGCTGTGTCACCTACATGTTCCTGGAACAGGCAACTCCAGCAGTCAAGAGACTTAATCAGAATGAAAGTGTCAGTATATTTTAAAGGAATAGCAAAGAACATCAACTGCAAAAGCAACTGCCAAGAAAAGAAAAGATTACTTCATTTGGTAGGGAGACTTCAATGATAGCAGTATACAGAAGACAATTTAGAGAAGAATAGGCAGCATTTAGGAGCTGACACATTGAAGCATGGGCCATCGATATCAAGCTTACATAAAATAAGCATGGGAAGTCATCCACGGACAGGTCAACAGCAAGAAAGAGCAAAGTCGAACAGATACAAGCTACCACAGAAGTTGCAGATCCCCAAGGGAAAGGGATACCAAAAGGAAAAAAAAAAACCCAAACAACAAAAACAAAACCAAAGACGGCTACCTTTTAGTAGAGACATTAATCGAGCTACCAGAGTAGCAGCGTATAGTGTCACAGGGCATAGTGTCACAGGGCTAAATACAAGAGCTCAAGAAAGGAGCTACTGATTGTTTCTAAAGTGAATAAAGATGAAAGGGGGAAAAAATATAAAGAATGAATGAACTATTGACACAAGAATCAGCTTGGAAAAGGTCACCTGTAGAACTCTGCAGATATCTGCAAGACTCACGAGGAAAGACTGAACCAGGCAGAAGCCAAGGCTTCCCATACATGGAGATGTACCAGGAGATAGTTTTCTGGGAAGGCTCTTGGCTGTGAATTTTGCTCCCGCCTCCCCCTTACAGATGACCTTCTGGGCATGCTGCAAGGCTTTATTTGTTTACCCAGGTTTTTGCCTGAAGGATACAGGGATGGGTGTGAAGATTTTCCTACTAGGAAGGCAAAGAGATTATCTTTCGTTGGCACGCCACCAATTTCTAAACTATGTGTACCATACACATCAAGAGGTTACCGTAAAAGCTGAAAAATATATATCGCACTTGATTATATTTAGAATATATACTTATTTGAACACTGAGCTAAGTTTTACCACACTCAATGGAAGTTCAACATGTTCTTTCAAATTATTTCATTAACAATACTTAATTTTTAATCCAGAACCGTCACAAACGTAAAGGATTCTCTCATTTTATCATTTTACGTTAAGATAATACATGACTAACAGAGGTAGCATTCAAGGAATATGTCTTCATTATCACATACAATAATCGCCTGAAACAAAGTTTCTGAATTACGCTATTGAAACCTTAAAGATTGGTTGGGTTCTGCCTAATCTTCATCATACACCCTTAGGCAAACCTGTGAAATTATCCTTGTGTATCAAAAGCTACAATCCTGTAATCGCATCTGTGATCATTTTCCAGAGATGAATAAGCAGCTGTTTGAGTGCCACTGGAGAATAACTGCAGCTCAGAGGAACTGCATTTAATGGCCTCAATTAACTTTCTTCCAATCAGTCCCTTTTTACCTATGTAGCTGGTAGTTTAGGAACCTTTTTTTTATATGAAAAGAGAGTCATTAACCAGTGTGGGACACTGCACTTTTTTCATGAAAAGCCAAGATTAACACACTGAGTCAACAACTTCTATTTTGAAATAGTTTAATTCTCTAAGGAGATGACTGCTTTCCCCAAATGATGTAGACACGTCTGCTGTTGTCTGGGCCAATTCAGAGGCTTGTTATTCACTACTCGGCTGATTTCAAAGTCAGACTACCCCTTCAGAAAGTTGCAGAGACTATGACATCACATTTATGATAATTTATTGCACAATTATGGTGGCTACATCCTTGGATTTTATTTCGTGGGAAAGCATGTTTTTACTACAGTCTCAACCATTTTCTTGGCTTATGCCTGCTCTCAGAGTTACAAGTTTTGGTATAAAGCTTAGTGTGACTTTTTCATAATGCTACAGAGGTGCTTTCACAGCAACTTAAGGCTATTTCAATTGCCTAGAGAAATATTTGCATTCTAAATTCAGACTTAATGGAATTTCACAAGCAACTCACAGAAGCACTGATTAACTATTTGCTAAAAATCACAAAACCCTTCACCAGATTTGACTTTAATACTACTTATGTCTTCTTAAAGAAACAAAAAGCCCAACATCTTTTAAGGAGACAAGATTGTCATCTCCTTAGATGAATTACAATAATGCAGTCACTGAAATTCAATGCAAGAGTATAATCTAAAAGCCTCAAGTTCAAATGAAAATATTTGCACACCAGTGTGATATTTATTGACTAGAACTGGTAAAATATTACTGTTGAACATTACAAAACAACTTAAAGTATTCCAAATGATTGAAAAATTGGGTTTCACTATACTTTGGTCAGTGTTATCTTCACTCTAACCAGAAACACTTTATATTACAAGCTTAAATTAAAAGGCAATAGTAGACAGGTCCTGTAATACTATAATTACAGGACCCAGCCCTTAGATTTCTGCTTCTGATTCAGAAAAACCTTCACCATACAGTGTACAAAGGAGATAAAAGTATTTTCTACCTTATTTAACATGGCATTTATTTCAATACATACTATTTAGTGTCAATAAATCCAAAATGCATGTAACAAACAGATCAAAATATTTTCATATAGTTGTTTCCACATTCAGTTCCCATATGGCATAGTGCTCTTAACAGGCTGCCATCACTTTAGACTAAGTTTATAAACAGGATTCTGTCCTCTATCAGGCTTTCTTCCCAACTCCCTAACATGATTCTATTACCCACACTGCACCCCCAAGAAAGTGACTTTCATACCCCAAATACAGAAAACTCATTTCAACCCCGGCCATAGGAATCAGTAACTCCTCCCATGACCATGGAAAAAACATCTTCACTACATGTAGGGAA
>NW_010125157.1:34242-46100 GCF_000699245.1 Pterocles gutturalis
CAGCAATTATGACAGAAAGGGTATCCAACTCATTCACAACCTCTAACAAGCTACCAGGTCCAAAATCTCTCAGACTTATCTTTCTGAGGAACTCCATCCTTTCCTTTACTGACTGGATGAGAACAAGTGACACAAGGGAAAACTCTGTGCCCCTGTGCATATGTAAACTCAGCCAGGAGAAACTGGAACATGAGGCGTTCCTTCCTATGGCATGTAACAGCAGGGTTCTTTTGCTTGAAGTGTCTTTTCTGAAATGGGTATTAAACTGGGCTAGAGTAATATTCTGTTGCATTGTTTTATCAGCACAACCTGCCAAAGCTTTTTCTCTTTTTTTTTTTTTAATTCTCTGCATGGAGAATATACTTCCCATACTACACAAAACACAGTCAAAAATCAAGGTAAGTCATAACTGTTGAAAAGGCAGCACTCTGTTTTTTACAAGAAAGTATATTTAAGAAGTCAGTATAACATTTAGGGTGTTGTTACCTCATCTAGCCTGTCCTAAATATATTTGACTTACTCTCATCTTCCTATCTTAGTAGAAGGAATCGGAGAGGGAATTGGCGATGCACAGATGGATGCAAAGGTACAAATGCAAAGTTGCCAGAAGAAGGATTGGATCTTTCCTCTGCTGTCTCCATTTACCAAGTCCATTTAACAGTTCCACATGTAGTTGCAGAGTAGGATCTGTAGTGTTCACGACACTGTGAGGCTGGATTATCACGAGCAAAGCCCTAGCATTAGACCAGACAGTACTTACCACAAGTGACTGGTTAAATGGCAAACACCAGGTATCTCAGCAGGGTACATACATGCAAGGTACAAGAGAGAGGAGAGAAGAGACAACACCAACAGCAGGAAGACTTGAGTCAACCTAGTTACTACTGTTATTAACATCAGAAGCTCGTAACCCACTGTTTATACTCTGTTTTTATCATCTGCTACCGTTCACCTGTTTGTCTGGACCAGCCGAGCAGCTACACCAGTTTAGAAGATTGGAAAGACAAGGAAATCAGTTGGCCGCAGAAGTGTGCGGTAAGCAGCTTATCCAACCTGTACACAAGGGAATTAGCTTCCCAAGCACATTGCCAGAGGGACCCCCCCACCTTCACAAATACAATTTCAGCTCTGGAGAAGGGCCAGGAGTAAAATGTTTGTTTACTGCAGGCAGGAAGAACCACCTATGATTCAGACATTAGGAAGTGACAGGAAGGACTAAATTATGCAATTTAAAAGTAGGAAAATAAACACAAAATAGTTGCAATGAGAGGAAGGAGGAGGAGGAAAGGACACGAGAGACAGAGGTTTTGGATCTCCTCTCTCACTTCTGCAGGGTTGAAGCGATCATCGCAGCAGGAGGCCCCCACAGGATTTCTTCACCTTTTAACCTTCATCCTCAAGCCCCTGGCCAGGGACTTTCCTTCTTAGCACTGAGTAAGAAACATCTGTCCAGTTCAGTCTCCCAGTTGGAAAGGACACATCATGGTCTTCCTTACTCCCTATTTTGTTTAAGCAGACTGAGATTTCAGAGAGGAGCACTCCATCTGCCCTCCCTTTAAACAACAGCTACCAGAAGCAAAAGATCAAAAAGGCGGACAGAAAAAAGGCTCATTTTCCAGCCAGTGAAGGGAGGGCAGGAACATACTTCCCTGGTTGAGGAGACTGATAGGAAAACCTCTTCCCGTAAGCAGAAAGCAGAGAAGCACTCCAATGGGAATAGCACTGCCTTCCCAGCAGCCGTTGGAAGCAATCGGGCATCTCCGCAGTGTTGCTTATGCCTTTGCACCTCCCCTCCACAGTTTGCTGGGTTGACTCACAGCAGCATGTACCTAGCAATGACTTGAAGTTCTAATTGTGTAGACTATTAGCGCAATTTAACAGTGTGCCCATTTCACAACTAAAACAGGAAACTACAAGATTTAAATCATAGTCAGTTATGGCTGCACTGTAAGAAAACGCCACCAAAGAACACTATCAAATTTATGTAATGGTGATGGCACCTCAATTACACAATCTGTAAACATCTTCTTGCCACTCTTTTTATAACTCAGGCAATAAATTCCTGCTCTTTTTTCTCCCCTCCCTCTAACCCACTCACCCCGGAGCTGCAGAGATTCACAGACAAACAGAATTGTCGGGTCAAGGAAAAAGGCAAAGGAGTGTGAACTAACTTAGCACTGAAGTATACACCATTGCAGAAAACTCTGCAGTTACTTGTCCCAAGACAAAATTACCCTGGGATGAAACCAGGGTTAAGTTTCCCAATTTACACTCATGAGTCATTTGAATGCTACTCTTCACTTTACATCTTCCGCCTGCCCCATTTCTCCCTTCCCTTCCCCAAAACTCCAGAAAGAAGAAAACAGGTTTTATCCCAGTAACAACTGACTCCTGAGTCCAACAGGAGTGTTCTGTCTGCTGACAGACCCTCAGCAGTGAAGAGCAACCTAAGTTTATTTTTTGTGGTGCTGACAAGCTTATGCAATTCAACTTCATTTGTGCATACAGACAACTGTATTAGGTCATAACTAAGAGCGTGATATGACCTCAGCTTTGAGCTTTAAAGGCATTATTTCACACTGAGTAACAAGTCATTAGACTGCAAAACTTACCCACATAACATGATGCAAATAATTCAGCAATAATTGTGTAGAAACAGTAAATGGGAATGCATCAGAACATGCGAGATTCAGGAAGATGCACTTATTGTTATACCTTTTACCTACTCTTGCACTTCTTAACATTATCACCCTTAGCAATAGGAAAGGATTTTGTAAGCAAGAAGTTTATCTAATGCCACCATGACAGCATAATTCAGTATAACATGTAATTGAAAGAAAGAAACATTTCTTTAATGAAGAGCACCACAAGAAATTCTGTAAAAAGCAACATATTCAAAAGGGATGTTTTTGCCAGTTTGTGGCTTAAATGTCAAATCAAGTTGATATGGATCATTACTTTCTAGGAAAGCAGAATTGCCAGATGGGATCATGCCAATAGCCTACCTCTGACACTTCCAGCACATCAGAACTCAGAAAAGACTGTATTGCATGGGTGAACCAAAGGAACTGGTTACAGTGCGACATTTTAGAAGTCTCTTCTTAGTCACACTTCAGACCTTCAGGCGCTCATGCTCACCGCGGGGGGATTCTCCCCAAGCCCCCTGCAATCTCTCCTACATTCCCAATATGGATGCGACGTGGCGGAGCACTCTGCTGCCTCATCTGTCCTGGGAAGAGTGAGACACTTCGGCTTCAAATTGCACTTCATACCCTCCTCTCTCCCTTCTCTTTCTCTTTTAAATGAAACTATGCAAGGTCAAGTTGCCAATTCACCTTAAGTCCATGCATTACTTCAACATTCCCTCTCTCAGTTGTTCCTTGATAAAAATAACACAATACCAATCCTCACAATATCTACAAGCATCATATAAATTATCCCCACCATCTCTTTCCTAATACATCCCTTACTTTTCAGTGTTTGCTGGGAAGGGGCAGACTTGCTGTCAGTATTTCACCATATTTTTAAGGATCATAAATATTCATATGCTTTTAAAAAAAAAAACTTAACTGTTTTCTGAATTCTGTATATGGACTTGGGACTTGATCCTCCCCTGCACCACTCCCCCAAAAAACAGATGCAGCTTCTCTGCTACATCTGATCCTGCTTAAGGATCGACACGGAAATAAAAACGTCAGAAAACTGTAAAAGAAACACAAACTAAATGTGAATGGATACATTTGTCTAGCACATTATGTGACTCAGTGCAGTTATTTTTTTATACAAAGGGAGAACGACAATCTGACACACTCTTTGCAGAATTGCTTTATTTTATAATAAGGTATCATTCAATTTTAAAATTTAAATTTAAAAATCCATTTTTCCTCTGATATCATGTGTGTCTTCACCCTTTTAACAACTCTCCCAAATGGACTGCAATTCTTGTGTGTTGATCGCATCAAAGGTCTATTTGAAGGCAGAGGCATTAACTGTGTTTGAAGAGCTTCCTGTATTCTTATTCCATACCACAAATCTAATCCCATGAACTCCTACTGTCAGCAATAAACACCTACAGAAGGTTTGTTTTTAAATCCCAAACCCCAGACAACATAGAAAAATAAACCCAAGTCTCCCTATTCTCATGTTGTTTTTCTGCTTCTTTTCTTCTGAGGCAGAAATACTGAAGAGCCTGGCAGCAGCTGTAACCCTGAAGAGAGAAACGTGCTGGCCTGCTCCACTGAAACCCATTGCATTCCTCTCGGGGTGGAGGCAGCCTTACCCTGGAGAAAGGCAGGCAGCACATCTGCCATCACCCTGCCCCAAGGCTGGCTGTGCTGGAGAGCAAGCGGGTGGGGAAGCAGATTTAGTGTGTGCCAGCCACTATCCCCACCGCCACGAAGGGTTTATCTGTCCTTGTTTTCTAAAGCAGCAGGACAACCCACACATGACCAACTAGCCTGCTGGAAAACTCCTGTGTGCAAACAGGCAAAGAGACAAGGCTTTTCCCCTGCTCGGTAAGTCAGCGTGCCCTGCCACCATCCCCATTCAGCGGCACAGGTACAGGACTCGCCTGCCAAGAGCCCCACATCATGATTCCTCATCCCAGCTAGCCAGCGCGTGGCAGAAGACAGAAATTACTTCTTCTTTAAGGGCAGAGAAAGCAAAGGTTTCTTCTGGCTTCCTAGAAATTCTCAGAGAAAAGAACAAGCACAGCTCCTGAAAAAGCACTGTTTTGGTTTGGGTTCTTTTTTTTAATCATTCTGCCAAGAAATTGCTGTACAAAATAAGAACAAGCAAAACCTTTCCATTTAATTCAGTTCTTGACGTGGGACCTAAACTCAGCTGTCCAGAAGTGATGAGCTGGTATACTAACTTAACACAGTCTCCTAGCAGAGGTATCACCTCTTTTTTAAGTTCATGTTTTTATGCAGAATAATTTGTATCATTAGGTACTCATATGATGTATAATAATACACAAGCCATATGGACACAACTGCCTGACTTTTTTTTAATTACGTGTTGTTACACTACCAGTTCCAAGAGAGATTATTACCATGCTGTCCTCTACCCCAAATAACTGCCATTTACCTGAAAGAAAAGGAAGAAAAATGTGCCACCATAACCTCAGGAAGTTTAATCCTAAAGTCGTAATTTTGGTGCACAAAATGCAACTAAACATATTCCTTCTCCTCAGTTTAAAAAAAAAAAATAAATTGTTGGAGAGTTCAGTCAATTCGGTCTCTTTCATCTCACAGAAAATTACCTTACAAACATTTCACTACTGGATACTGCTAAGGAGACAGTCACATACTAATCTTATTTTTTTAAAAACTAAAAGCAGTATGGCATGTTCTAAAAGCCTCAGAAGTCAATCTTGACAGACAGATTTTTTGTCAACAGCTGGAAACAAGACCAAACACACACAAAAAACAGACTATGTAACCTTTTATTGGAAGCCAGGGTTTGTTTTTTTTAAAATATAAAGCTCAAAAATACAACTAGCATATTGCACTGAGCAATATTTACAAAGCTAACACTATTTGTGTAACTACGAACACTTTTCCTAAAGTAAACAAGCCAGAGAATTCATAAAAGAGGAACCGCAACAGCCTGATCAAGAATTGATAAAGCAGGAACTGAGAATAAACAACGCTCTACTTTCTGTCTGGAGATGGCAGAATCTCACCCACCCCCCCAAAATAAAGAAAAATGCAGTACTGCCTTAGAAATACTTGTTTGTACACATGAGGAGCTGAATTCACATTGGAGTCCCTAAAACAACAGCAAATGACACTGGACTAACAATATTCACCTGTACACAACACATACCTGCCTTGACAAGATTATCCCTTTCTGGCTGATCTTTCTGCCTGCCTTGCTCAAGTAGTTTGCATGACATAAGGTCTGTCCCTCCTAATGAAACACTGCAATTAAATTGCAACAGTTTAAATTTCTTCTATTGGCAATAAAACGATTAGTCATTGAAGCACGGAAAATTTTAAGGTCAATTTGAAAAAGCCTCAAGAAGTCCATCACTGCACCACTACAGAAAAAGTTGGGATGACACAAATAAGGACATGTATCTTTGCTTGAGGTTTATTTGCTCTATGTCAAAACAAAGCTTGCACCCCATCAGCTGTACTCCCCTTCTTGATATATGAAAATATTTCACCCAATCTATTTTGGTGACATCTATTTTCAGAGTAGAAAAAGGTGATAGCAAGACTAAACAAGTATGAGATACCCAAGCCAAAGCCATCTAGGATACACAAAATTACTTTATCCCTTAAAATTACTACCTTTTGAACCACTGACGTTCCTTTCTCTTTCTGCTAAGACTTTTGTCAAAGTCATGAGCCAGATTTAATGAGAAATAAATGTGTTCTAAGTGTCTATAAGAGATTACATTTGATTCTAATCACCTGATCCAAAAGTCACATCAAAAAAAAGGCTAAAGAAAAACAACAAAGAAACCATGCCTCCGAAGCATCCAAACCATCATTCCAAGATTTTTAAAATTTAAAGAGAGAGAGAAGGACGCTGGAAACAGTTTCCTGTCACTTTCCTCTTTCTAAATAGGGGACTGTTGAATACCAATAAAGATGAATGAAAATGGAAGGACTATTTCTCATCTGACTAGCCAAAAAGGCCTCCAGAACTGATGGTCATTTTGACAGTCAAGGTCTATACTTTTTTTTAAGCTCAACTGTCCAATAAAAAAATCAACTGTCCAATAAGAGCGTTCCTTTTCTCAATATATCCAATTCACACTGATTTCACACAGCTGCCTCCTCTAGCATTTGGGCATACGATTGACTAAAACGCACACAAAACAAGGTCCTCTGCATATAATTGGAAATTAAATTCATGGCATGTCATTACTTCCTCTGGTTAGGATGTATGTTGCTTATACTCAATGCTGCAGGACTTTGTGGATTCATGGAGGAGCAGCTACTATGCAGTATCAAGAAAGCGGGAAATGTTTTGGTTTTTTTTTTTTCCACTTCCTCCCCCCTGCTCCCTCTTAGTTCTTCACTGAATTGCAATCCCCTGTGATTAGCTGCCCCAAATCTTACTAACACACACACACCAAAAGGCAGAAGCATAGTGACAGGGTATCCACAAGCTGCTATACATCCAACTGAGGATGATCTCCTACATCGCAAGAAGTCAGAATTTGACTATTTCTTCATCTCTCAGCTATTATGGTCCCTAATTAAGTGTTACAACAGCTGTAAGAAAAGTTGTTCACATCAAGAAACATCTTTAGAATATCTAGCTTATTTAATACGTACAGCAGTTCACCTGCACTTCAAGAGGAACAGGCCAATTTCTGTTAATCAACCCTCCCAACTTTCCTGCCTACATCAAGAAAAGAAGCATTCAAGCAGTTCAGGTGCTGTCTGACCATCCAAGCTCAGAAACATTTATATTAACAGCGTACATCAGTGTGGTACACTACATGAAAATCAGAACTACTAGGGGAAGAGGCTTATCCTACCTAGTACACATATATTGGACTTCTTAATCTGTTTTACATACTGGCACCTGCTCTGACCCTCTGAAACCACCCACTGGTAACTCAGCCAGAGCACACACCATAGCTCTAGCACCAACACTGCCATAGCTTGGGCAGCAAAGTCAACACCAGCTGCTAACATCCTCTCAAAGATAATAAACACTTGTACCATGAGTTCCCTGCTCCTCAAGTGAGACTCACACCCAAGGAGCAAGCTCAGGAGGTAGGTATAGTCCCAAAGTCACACCCGAGATCATTTTAGTATCTTCAGCACACAAAATAACACAACTTCCTTCCACAATCAACAAAAGCATTATGTTTACTCGTGCTTTCAAATTCATGGTTTAGGCTTTACTAACCCACGTTTTACAATATCAGAAGTCAAAATACTGGTTCCTGCACAGTGCATTGCAGAAGGGAAAGGACAGGCTTCCTTCCAGAGGAAAGCTTCTGCACAAACACCTATTCCTGCAAAGTCTTCAGCAACTCCTGAAGGAGCACAAGCAAGTTCAGAGTATTACAATGTCACACCATGGTACTTGATTATCTCCTGGAGGAGCACAAGCAAGTTCAGAGCATTACAATGTCACACCATGGTACTTGATTACACTCATCTGTCTTGAGTTAACCTGACCCAGCTCTACAGGGACAGCACTGAATGATACCAAACAAGCTCATCTTGGTTTTTCTCTGTAAATCAACCGGCTTCTTAAATTTGCTCACTATTCCGATGCAAGACCACAAAAAGCTTTAATGCCATTCTGTAAATCAACCAGCTTCTTAAATTTGCTCACTATTCTGATGCAAGACCACAAAAAGCTTTAATGCCAACAGGTGCCTACAGAAAAAGGGCTTCTGTCAGGCAGTGCAGCTTTTCCCAGATTACAGCTATTCTGCTGAATAAAACATTTCTTAACACCATTACGTATCTTAGCACATTTAAATATTACTCAAGACAGAAGAGGCACCTATGTGATTAGTGCCAAAGAGCCACTGCCAAACAAAACCACAGTAAAACATTCCACTTGTATTACTTTTCTACCTATACCATTTCAGCCTATAGTTCAAACATCAATAACTAGCTTAATAGCCTGGCACATTTTCAGTCACCATCTGCAACTGAGAACATTAGAATAAATTTGCCCAGAGAAGCTGTGGATGCCCCATCCCTGGAGGGGTTCAAGGCCAGGCTGGATGAGGCTTTGAGCAACCTGGGCTAGTGGGAGGTGTCCCTGCCCATGGCAGGGTGGAACTAGATGATCTTGAAGGTCTCTTCCATTCCAAACCATTCTGTGATTCTATGAAGTAAGAGGATGCTGTATGCAGCCTTGTCGGAATTATATCAGTGCCACTTATGTGCTGCGGAGATCAAGCTGATTTCTCATTTTTAAACTCTTTGTTCTGAAATAATTAAACGCACAATCAATAGGAATAGTAAAATAACCAAAAGTATTTTCAGCAATAGAATTACATCAAAAGGAAGGTTTCCTAATTCACTTTCAAAATCGTCTTATGAACTCTTGTAAGTACAGGGAAGCCTATCAGATACAGAAAAATCTGAACCAACTTACCCGAAAAAGTGTTTCATCCTTTCCCAACATAATTATGGGAGATACCTTGTGATTAAGTTTTACCTTTTATCAAATATGTCACATGTTAGAATTATGATATTCTCACTTAAAAACATAAACCGGTCCAACAAAGTTTAGCTTCAGTTACTCCACAGTTGATTTAAAAATTACAAAAATGCCAGTCTGCTCTTTACATCAGTAGACCTTCTACAAACCACTTGCATATACTGACTATCAATGCTAAAAATCCTGATTTTAAGCACATCCAGTTGTCATACTGAGCCCTAGCCACCACCCACGTGAAAGCATAGTAGTTCTAGGAGAAAATTTAGAAGATGTTCCCATTCCCTCAAGCTTTTCTCCCTTGCTTTACCAAGGACAGCTGTGTTTAAATATCTGGTGGTTTCTTAGCATAATGGCAGCAAAAAAATCCTCTATGCTGCTGCCACAAAGAATCAGCTATTTTAACTGGCACGTGCACAGCAGAACCGCAACGTAGCAGAACACCATGAAGCTAGGGTTTACTATCACTTTTTGAAGGACAGATGGGGAGAAAGAAGCTTTCCAATTAAATCTTGAAAAATAAGGAGAGCCATGCAGAAAAAGTACAACAGATTAAGGTGAGGGCATGAAAGTTTGCAAAGTTGAAGGCAACAGAACAAGTGAGGAAAGAAAAGAATACAGAGGGTAGCAGAAACAGCAGTCCTCCATTCCCTGTGCACAAACAAGTTCTTTCACGTACTTGTG
Source organism: Pterocles gutturalis (assembly GCF_000699245.1). Lineage (NCBI taxonomy): Eukaryota > Metazoa > Chordata > Aves > Pterocliformes > Pteroclidae > Pterocles > Pterocles gutturalis. The sequence goes on from NW_010125157.1 coordinate 44,080, forward strand.
CAACCACTGTGCAGGATTTACCCCTGCCTCTTCTTCACTACTAAGTACACATCCTCACCTTGGACCCCCAGCCAAGACCAGAAGTTACTTGGATTTTCCCCAGAGATCTGCTGCTGGAAACAACCAGTCTATTCCAGCAAACAAACTGTTCTGAATACCAGCTCCAAGGGAACCTACAACAGGTGGCAACGGTTATCGGAAAGTCACTTCTGTACCCAAAACGCATGGACGAGACATGGAAAATCGGACTCCTTTTAAAGGGGGAAGAGACAACCATGGCATTAAGGCATATATCCAAGGAAATCTGCTTTTTCCCCCTGCAGGACAGGGTTTGTTGTTTTTTTTTTTTTTTTTTTTCTTTTTTTAGCCTCAAAATGATTGTAAGCTAGCTGTAATATCACATCCAACTGTTTCAAACTAAAAGTTGAAGTCTCTGTGAAACATATGTCTATGTACTAGCTTCAAAGTGCTCCTTTTCACCCTTCCTAAGAACTGAAACCATATTTAACTGCAATTTCAGACTTTTTATCTCCCTTCCCAGATGGTAACCTGGATTTGCCCCAACACTTGCATGCAAAATCTAATAGGGCGTGAAGCTACAATTTTCCATATATATATGTGAAAAGTATGCACTGCAGAAAAGCAGTTTCCTATTGAAATCACTTTCCCATCTTTTCATCTGGTGCAGCCTCTTGAAATATCACCAGTATAAAAATACAGCTTTAAAAACACGGCTCTTCTGTGCCTTCACGTAAGTGCAGAATTACAGAGAGCGTAAGCCAACACTTCAGTCAGTGCACTCAGTTAAAGTTTTTTGTCTTAAGTATGTCAACTTTTTGTTTGCTTGAAGACAGCGATCGTCACGTCAAGATCACTTTTATGTCTCTGAAGTGAGTGTGAACCTTTAGTCTACAACTGATCAGGCACTACAGACAAGCAGGACCAATTTTACTTGAAGTCCTCCTTTAAATGGTACCTTTCTTTTCTACAAGGAGAAAACACTCTACAACAGCGTGCAAGATTTAAACTTATGACCTTATGGCCTGCAGTGCATGCAGATGCTAAACCAAGTCATGCTCGTATCAGCTTGCCATACGATCTCTCAGATACTCTGCTTCCTCAAAAATAAAATCCCACTTTCAAGCAAGAATTAAGAAATTACTTCTTTAGGACACAGAACCACCTGATCAATGCCAGGGTTTTCCCCTCAAAGGTTGTAATGTTATTCCAGTCTGGATGCAGAGCTATAAATACACCAAAAGGCCAGTTAGGTGGAAAAAACATAACATTATTTAAGGACTGATTTATGGTATTGATTGAGGAGAACAAATTCTTGCTTATAACTTCATCCATGAACAGACAGCGTAACTGTACGTGATTTGGACTTTGAGTGGGGAATTTATTCGAACTTCAAAAACATTAATACCGCTCTTAATTCTCACACCTTAGTAAAGCATCATCCTGTAAATGTACACATACACGCAGAGGATCAGCCAAAATACAGCCTGTGTCCAATCCTGCAGGGAAGCGCAGCCCTGACCGATCAGGACATTCTCTTTGCAAGTCTGATCCTGTGTCCTTCACATGAATGAGATTTTTGTCATTGGGGACCAAAGAGTGGGTTACCTCAAATATTACTTTCTAATTTAAAAAGAGTCCTATATCACGAGTTTCCTGGCATTTAAAAAATTGTCCATAACAGCAACAGTTCTTGGAGAGTGATTTGTTAGTTGCTAACCCATGAAAACAACATGGTCACATTAAGACCCACGTTCACAGATTCTCTAACGAATCCGAAGGTTTAGCTGCTTCAAAAAAAAAAAACCCCAAAAAACCGGATAACTGCAAAGGACATTTCTATTTAAACACCACATAACCATCTAAATGAATTTTTTAAAAAACAAACCCACAACATTTTGTACCCATCGCACAGATCCCATGAAGCGACCCGGGTGCAATGGGAGCAGGCTGAGCGGAGCTCCTGGCATCACCCGCTCCTCCTACGTGACCTGCCAGCGCCT
>NW_010125158.1:0-1634 GCF_000699245.1 Pterocles gutturalis
CTACCTCAGCCTCTCCGCCATCATCGACGGCAAGGTGGGGGCGCCCCGACACGCTAAGGACATGCTAAGGTCACGCTAAGGACATGGGAGTCCATAGGAAGGATTTCGGGGGGGGCTGCGGTGGCAGCATCCCCCTCGTTTCCCCGACAGGATCACGCTGATCCGGGGGAACCACGAGAGCCGGCAGATCACGCAGGTCTACGGCTTCTACGACGAGTGTCTGCGTAAGTACGGCTCCGTCACCGTCTGGCGCTACTGCACCGAGATCTTCGACTACCTCAGCCTCTCCGCCATCATCGACGGCAAGAGGGGGAAGGGGCTGGGAGGGGTTAGGACACGCTAAGGACATGCTAAGGACATGGGAGTCCATAGGAAGGATTTAGGGGGGCTCAGCACCAGCGACTTTGCTCTCTGTGGCATCGTCTTGGTCACAGAGGGCACCAGAAAAGGGCTGGGAGGGGTTAGGACATGCTAAGGTGCGGCATCGTCGTAGTCACAGACAGTACGAGAAGGGGGCTGGGAGGGGTTAGGACACGCTAAGGACATGCTAAGGTCATGATTAGGTCACGCTAAGGACGTGGGAATCCATAGGAAGAATTTTGGGGGCTCAGCACCAGCAGCTTCACCCTCTGTGGCGTCGTCTTGGTCACAGAGGGCACCAGAAAAGGGCTGGGAGGGGTTAGGACACGCTAAGGACATGCTAAGGTCGTGATAAGGTCACGCTAAGGACGTGGGAGTCCATAGGAAGGATTTTGGGGGCTCAGCACCAGCAGCTTCACCCTCTGTGGCGTCGTCTTGGTCACAGAGGGCACCAGAAAGGGGCTGGGAGGGGTTAGGACATGCTAAGACATGCTAAGGACATGCTAAGGTCACGCTAAGGACATGGGAGTCCATAGGAAGGATTTCGGGGGGGGCTGCGGTGGCAGCTTCGCTGTCTGTGGTGTCGTCGTAGTCACAGACAGTGCGAGAAGGGGGATGGGAGGGGTTAGAACATGCTAAGGACATGCTAAGGACACGCTAAGGTCACGCTAAGGACATGGGAGTCCATAGGAAGGATTTTGGGGGCTCAGCCCCAGCAGCTTCGCTCTCTGCAGCCTCGTTGTTGTCATGAACAGGAGTAGAGAAGTGCTGGGAGGGGTTAGCACACGCTAAGGACACGCTAAGAACATGCTAAGCACATATAAGGGGGTTGCAACATCCCGTCTGGCTCCATTTTGGGGGCCCTGGGTGGGTTCCGTGTCACCCTGTCGGTCCTTCTAGCATGCTGGGGAGGGTTGAAGGATCGTACATGCTAAGAACACGCTAAAGTCATGCTAAGAACATGCTAAGCACATGTAAGGGGGTCACAGCACCCCCTGGGGCTCCATTTTGGGGGGTCTTGGGTGGGTTCTGTGTCCTCCCATGTGTCCATGTAGCGTCCTGGGGAGAGTTGAGGGGTTGCACACGATAAGAACATGCTAAGGTCATGCTAAGAACACGCTAAGCACATACAAAGGGGTCAGAACACCCCCTCTGGCTCCATTTTGGGGGCGCCTGGGTGGGTTCCGTGTCCCCCCGTGGGTCCATGTAGTGACCCAGGGAGGGTTGAGGGGTTGCACACGCTAAGAACACGCTAAGAACATATAAGGGGGTCG
>NW_010125158.1:1743-2307 GCF_000699245.1 Pterocles gutturalis
ACACGCTAAGCACACGCGTGTTCCCCTGCAGATCTTCTGCGTGCACGGGGGCCTGTCGCCGTCCATCCAGACCCTGGACCAGATCCGCACCATCGACCGCAAGCAGGAGGTGCCGCACGACGGCCCCATGTGCGACCTGCTCTGGTCCGACCCCGAGGGTGAGCCCCGCACACGCGTGCCAGGGCGTGTGCGTCGCGTGTTCCCCCCCCACGCACCTCTCTGGGGCCTGTGGAGCTCCGTGTGGCTCCGTGTGACACGTGTGTGGCTCCGTGTGACACACGTGTGACCCCACGGCCACCCCCGACCCCTCCCTGTGACACATGTGGATACATGTAACACGTGTGTGCGTCACATGTTCCCCCCACACACACCCCCCTGGGACCCTTGTGACTCCGTGTGACACCCGTGTGGCTCCGTGTGACACCCGTGTGACCCCACGGCCACCCCAGACCCCTTCCTGTGACACATGTTGACACATGTAACATACATGTGGTTCACATGTTTCCCCCACACACACCTCCCTGGGGCCCATGGGGCTGCGGGTGGCATGTGTGTGGCTCCAGG
>NW_010125158.1:2333-2540 GCF_000699245.1 Pterocles gutturalis
TGGCTCCGTGTGACATCCATGTCCCCCCACGGCCACCCTGGCCCCCTCCCCGTGACACATGTGGACACATAACACACGTGTGCTTCACGTGTTCCCCCCACACACACCCCCCTGGGGCTTGTGGGGCTCCGTGTGGCTCCAGGTGACACGTGTGTGGCTCCGTGTGACACCCGTGTCCCCCCACGGCCACCCCAGACCCCTCCCTGT
>NW_010125159.1:0-8304 GCF_000699245.1 Pterocles gutturalis
GCCGGACTGCAGAGCCCCGAGGGGTGGGTGCCCTTCCCGCCCCCCCGGGGGTCCCCACACCCCCACCAGCCCCGCTGGCCGGATTTGAAGCCCCCCAGGATGGGAGCATCTCCCTGGGCATCACGGGGGTGCGGGACATGCTGTGGGATGCCTTTGGGGGTGGCACAAGGCTTATTATGGGATGTTTAGGGCAGGAAGCAAAGGAGGAGAGGAGGGTTTAGGTGATATGGGGAGGAAGCGTGGGAAAATGAGGGGTGAGAGGATACAAAGGGTGTGTAAGGGCCGGGCATCAGCTCCATCAGTGCTGTCTGTCCCATCTCTGTGCTCCAGGGCTCCTGTGTCCAGGTGCCAGCAACTGGGGAGACTGGGATCCGGAGGCAGAGAACTGGGCAGACCAAGTGCCAGAGCTGGGCTGCTGGAGGGGTTCACTTTGTACACACACCTCAATGTATATATTCCCACTGGTGGGCATCCACCCTGCTTGGCAAGAGCAGCAGGATGAAACCATTGGTGCTGACACTGAGTGCTCTGTGTGCCATATAGATGGATGTATGTCTATAGGCTAAGCTGCCTATGGGGAGCACATGCCCACCTTGTCTGCTGGAAGGACCCGGGGGATGGAGGCAAATGGGGGGAAATCAGGGCCCTGGAGCTGCCATGGGGGTCTGGACCATGGGGAGAAGGAACCCCCCGGGATGCTGAGGTGGGGGTCAGCCCACCCGGCAGCTGACCCTGGCACTAGCCCTGCACCCACGGCGGGGCTGGCTGGAGGAGAGCGCGGGGGTTCAATTGATGGTGTTCACACACAGTCAAAGCGTGTGCGAAAGCCCACAGAACCACCTGAGGACACAGGAATGTGCGGTTTGGATGTATCAGTGGTTTAACCAGGTTCAGATCTGCTAATACCAGCCAGAATTACAATAGCTAGCAATAACGTGGCAGCAAAATGTGCAGATTTTTAATTTCATTGCAGATTAGAGGGAACTGGGACTTTATGTTTGAAAAAATGACATACTTCATAAATATTTAGTGTGTCAGATCGGCGGCTGCAGATGTGTCATAATAAAATTGGAAGAAAATTGGTCTTCCTCCAGCCATTAATAACTTCCAAGCAAGCCATCACAGTAATGAAAACTGATCAGTGCCAAATGACTAAGCACAAAACGCCAGCCAGAGCCTTGAGCCTGTTTGTCAAACACTGGCCAGGCTTGGGGGGAGCTGCACACCCTGGTCTGCAGAGGGGGGGACCAGAGGGGGTCCTTCATGTCACCACATCCCCACCCACCTCATGCAGCTGCAAGAAGATGGGTGCTGCCCGCCAAGCTGCTGCACTGCTCAGTGTGATGGGATGCAGGGGTGCTCCAGAGTGCAGGGGCACTGCAGGATGCAGGGATGCTGCAGGATGCAGGGGTGCTGTGGGGTGCAGAGGTGCTGCAGGATGCAGTGGTGCTGCAGGATGCAGGGATGCTGTGGGGTTCAGGGGCACTGCGGGATGCAGGGATGCTGCAGGGTGCTGCAGGGTGCAGGGGTGCTGCAGGATGCAGGGGTGCTGGTGGGTGCAGGGGTGCTGTGGGGTGGCCCACACAGCAAAGGAGAGGCTGAAGGTCAGACATGTGCTGCTGTTTTGCCTTCGCAGTCAGGGGAGAAGGAGGAGGAGGAAGGTGCTCCCACGGGCGGGGGCAGCTGGGGAGCTGCATGGCAGTGCTGCTCTGAACATCCAGCCAGGGGGTAATGGTATTTTCTCTTTTAGAATCAAATCTTTTGAATGTTATATTCCATGGGAAAAATAAGCAAGCAAACAGAAGTGTTTTCTTTTCTGCAAAGCTGATGGTAGGGAGATTTTGCAGAGAAAGAAATGCCTCATCTCTGGACTTGATTGAAGCAAACCAGGAACCGTGCTAACACAGATCTGCTCATAATGCATAGTCATTTGTAGACATTTAATTTCTGAAACTATTTCAGGTAAATTGCTGCTCTTCTTATGACCTCCTCATGTAAAATTTCTCTACCTCTTTCTGAAATGTGGTTGTTATAACATGTGGAACTTCAGGCAGGTGCTTTATCTTTCTTCCATCTAGTTTTTGAAACCTTTGATCAGATCTACCATCTCGTCTTGTTACCAACTATGTTATATGCCTTTAGAATACGGTGTGGGTTTGCTTCAACACTCACTGCAGTTAACAAGCACATTTTCCCTGACTGCTCTGTCTCTGACATGAGGATGGACCTGCAGCTGGAGACGTGAACACACTCTGAGGTCTAATTTCAAAGTGTAATTCCATATCAGAAGCCTTCAGGAACCCCGATCCCAAGTGGCTGATGTGTTACCTGTACAGAACACTTGCAGCCACCAGCTGTATATTCTCCCGGGTGCTCTGGGACCTGCCCTGTGTTTCAGTGAGTGCTGCCTTCTAGAGGTCTCAGGCCAGAAGATGTCAAAGGGTAAAACCAAAGTAATAAAAATCTATGTCTGTTTTTCACTGTGTCTGTGATTGCTGAGGCTCTGCAGGGCTCTGCCAGCCTGGTCCCTCTCGCCCCCACCTCCTGCCGCAGCTCTGCCCCGGGCTGTCACCTCCTGCTCCCCCCCGACCTGTCCCAAGTGCTGTGTCCCCTCAGCCCCCTTCCAGACACGGTCCCCAAGCCCTGAGCACTGCCGTCACCTGCGGAGGTTCATTGTGAGGAGATACAAACAGGCACTAACAACCCAAAGCAGCAGGAAGGAGAAGCAAACGGTCTGAGGGAACTGCGCAGTAGTGAACAGATCACACGGGTACGCTGTTCCGGAATTTTGGAGCCTGGTTTGGAGCAGGGCAAATGCTGGCCACGTTCCTGGGCGGGACAGCGCTGGGAGCAGCATCCTGGTTGCCTTTCCCACGGGAATGACGGGAGCCCTCGGTGCCGGAGCTGGGAGGTGAGGGGATGCTGCTTCCAGCACTGGGCAGGGAAGCACTGAGCCTTGGAACCAGAACTGGAGGATGTGTTTTTACATAAAGAGACTTTTTGGATGCTTCATTGACATCCTCACTGCACATCTCATCAAAGTCAGGGACAGAAGAGCATAACTGAATATTTCTGCAGAAGGTTTGTTTATAGATCTTTATTTAAAAATTTGGAGATGAGCATAAATTACTCTAACATTTTCAGTTAAATATAGACCACTCATTATCAGGTTTTTGTTGGGCCAAGAAGACTTGGGATGACTGCGAGGCTTGTCAGAAGAGGAGGCGCTGGCAGGACAGTATCCGTGGCAGTGCCCAAGGCTCCTCACTGCTCTCAGCAAAGCCATCAGGGTCCGAGCAAAGGACACCCCATTAAAAACCCCACAACTTCCGCATGGATGTGACCATTCAGGTATTCCCCAGACATTTCACGACCCTCCCACCTCAAGGACAGCTTTTTCTGGGAAGGCAGTTGGGAATCTGCACCCCACAACTGGAAATGGAGATGAACTGGAGAGGTTTCCTGGACCGCAGCCTCCCACAAACCGTTTATTGTTGACTCTGCTGCTTTCACATGGTGATGGTTTTGAATTTGGAGAAACGCGGTGGCCCTGACAGATGCGAGCCATGGCTTTTGGCAGCGGGAAGCTGAGCAGCTGAGAGGAACGGTATTTTGCTGCGGAGCTGGAAAACCTGGCAGCAGCTCAGGCTTTAAAACCCACCACTGCTGCTGGGCGGGTGGGTTATAGCCTTCACCGCTCAGCAGGCTCCAAAATGGGAAGAGACATGAAACTGGGAAAGAAGGGGCAAAAGAGTGGCGATATCCCCTTGCTACCTGCCGCCTCTGCTCTGCCGGAACGAGGTGCCACCACCCAGGGTCTCTCTTTCGGTGTCACCACTGCTGGGACTGCAGAGCCCTCCTGCCCCAGAGAGGGACGGTGAGTGGAGGAAGGGAGCAGAGCAGAGCTGGAGGATGTTTAGTGGGAAGCTCAGGGAAACCTCAGCAGCACGAACGCAGCAGGGAGCAGCTGCCTGTGGAGCAGATGTCCCCATCTCCTCCTTGTCCTGAGAGATAACAACTCAGTTAAAGCAGCGCCCTGGAAAAAAGGGTTTTGAGTAAACAAGAGTGTAACGAGCAGTATTTCAAACGGCAGCAGTTTTTCATGAGTGTTTGAAGGCTTGCCTAGTGTGGGGGCTCTTGGGGGGCAGTGCTGTGCAGGGCAGCCACCAAGTGGAGTGCAGAGCTTTTGCCAAGCTCCGGGTTCCCCAGCAAGGGCTGTGGCATTGCTGATGAAGGTGAGGCACTGGCCCGAGCGCTGGTGTCTAACGCCGGGTGACACGTCCCTCCTGGGCAGGAGTGTCCCATGCACCTGGTGTCAGAGGTGCCTGCATTGTTACTCTGTTAGATAGTTGGTTAAAATCTCTTTGCCTGGTTTGTAAATGGTATACATGCTTCATTTTTCTTCCTTTGAGTCGGTGGTATAATTAGGGCAGGTGGTCTGTGAATCAGCGGTCATGATCTCACCCTGCCAAAATTATCTTTCCTGCAGTTTCCCACTTCTTTTGGCAACTCAGGAGGTCTGGCCAAACCAATATCTCATCCTTCAGAACATCTACTTTAGACAGACATGCCCTGCTTACCAGACAAAGGCACTTTTTTTAAGAACCCTACCTTCACGTTTCCCTTACCTCTAGCAAAGTTAACTTCTGAACTATAGTTATTTCCGATCCATTGATGGGGTGCACAGGCCATGGGAAGGAGGTTGCCCTCGCCAGCATCCCACACTGTGCCAAGCCCTTCCCATACTGTTTTTAACCCGTATTTTCCCTCACCTGGATGAAGCAGCGTGATGGGTGCAGCAGAGGGATTGCTGAGTCAGCGACTGAAGGTGCTGGAAGGCAGGGCTCTGCCTTCAGCCGATTCTTAGGGGTAGCCTCCTCGCAAGGCTACAGGGAAAACAGGCAAGGGAGCACATCCTGACAAGCTGCCGCCCCGCATCCTGCTGGGCTGGGGGTTGAACAGGCACCGCCCCCGTGTCACCCACTCCTCCGTGGGTGGGGTACAAAGCCCCACTAATTGCAATGCATTAAGAGATTATGGGCCAATATGCTGAAGGCTCCGTGCATTGCAGTCCCTGCACGTTCCTCTCTTCCACCTCCCAATCGAACCAACAAATGTGTCAGGGGTTTTTATTCTTTAAACTTCAAAAGAAGAAAAAAACCGCACTCGCTCCTACACACAAGAGAAAAAAAGGGTACGCTTCAGTCTTGAGCTGTGTAAACCATGTGTAAACCGGATCACGTGGTTTGCTGCTAATTTTCATAACATTGTAAAAGCTCGTTATTTTTGGGGGCAAATCTTGTGAGACTGGCAGTCAGAACACCAAAGGTCCAAAACGTTAGAGCTACGAGCGTTGTACAGCTTCTTGCTTCAAACTTACTTCTTGGTAGTGCTGGCCAAACACGACACTTTTTTTTTTTTTTGTGAAAAAGTTAAATAAATAAATTATCTTTAAAAATTGATTTTAGAATATTTTTAATCAAAATCCTATGTTTATAGAATTTTATTTTTAAAAACCTGTCCATGTACTGTGTGTTCAGGTGCATTTGTGCTTGGCTTGCACTTAGTGCAAAGCTCACAGAGACATGAATATGCAGCTTTTTGCCTCCTATATATAAAAATATATAATTAATCCTTAGCATGTAAAGAATTGAACAGAGTCCAGTGGTTTTGTTTTCCCTGTCCAGTTTCTGCTAAGGAGCAGCTTTGCAGGGTTATTCCTCAAATAAGAAACGATGCTGAGCTGCTGCGCCGTTGCAGAAGGCAGTGGCACTGGAAAAAGGTGTGAAATCCGAGCTTGTTTTCTGGTGGTTATGTATTAAATCAGAGTAACGCTTCCTGAGGTGAAAACAATCTTTCTCCATTACCACACTCCTGGCTGCAAAATGTGTAGGTTACATCTCATTATCACTGGGGAAATTAGCACCTCGAGGTCAGGAATAACAGAACAGGACCGTGACCCCCCACAGAATGGGTTTATTAAATCAGCAAAGTGTGTCTGTCCTTTTCTGTCCTATTTATGACCTTCCCGGATTAAGGTCACTGCACTCTGTATGAACAGAGCAAGTTTTTTCAGGGTGCTTTGGGGGGGATTGGATTATTTAGAGGCATTTCCCTTGGTGAAGGCTGTGGCAGCAGAGTTTCCACGGGATGTTATCACATTAGCATTCCATCAACAGTTTAGCTTCTGTCCTTTGGGGTTTTTTTGTTTGTCCATTTTTTCCTCTCTCTTTTGCCTGAATAATTTCACACCATTCACCCTGGACAGCTCAGGTATTCCCAGCTGCCTGCGCTGAGCTGTTTGTTCCCTTTTGTATTGCTCCTTGTGTGTTGTAAAATTATAAAATTGTGTATTGTAAATAATTGTGTATTGTAAAATAAAAAAAATGTGTATCATAAAATAATAAACAATTATTCTGTTTTGTTCCCTTTCGCAGGTAACCTGCTCCTGTGGGTCAGTGCCCCAGCAGCTCTGGAGGTGAAGCCACCACGTACCCGAGGTGACTACACCAGAAAAGAAACCTCCATTTCCTCTCTCGAGCTAGATAACTTTCCTTTGCATAAAAGTTGTCTTCAAGTTATCTTTTCGTGTGTTTATCCCAAGAACAAGTGGCACAGGGGATGTTGGTGAGCTGCTCTACATAACTGAGCAGCAAGTGGGTGGTACAAAATCTGCACCCTGGCAAATAACAAGTCCTTCCAGCAAAGCTTCTGATGGAGCACTATGGCAAAGCGGAATGGAGAAGACACTGAAATGTGAAAATATTTTTATGGATCACACCTGTAATTCAGTTTGTAGGCTGTGCAATAACGGGCTCAGTGACTGGCGCTTGCGATAGAAAGGTTTAATGAACGACCTGACTGCTCGCTGTGTCCCCTTCCCTGGGCTGCCATCCAGTGACCTGCAATCGTGCCAAATCGTACAACAGCGCCAGAGCCAGAATTCTGAACACTCTAAGTGATTTAGAGGTTTAAGCAACTAGGAAGCTTAACAGACATGGACAGGTAAAGCAATTTCACGGGAAAGTTGCTTTTCGAGTTCTTACCCTGCGCTTCCTGCCATACGGAATACCGTGCCAGCTTTCCTTCGTGAGCCCTTGAAGAGGAAGAGTCACACGCCGTGGTTTCCAGACTGAAGCTCAGAAAACTCAATTTTATTATAATTATTTTTTCATCCTGCTAACCATTATTTTTTCACACAAGGTTTCACTCAGCTTTATTTAAAAAAACAAAAACAAAACCAAAAACGTTTGGATAAAAATGGGCTTATTCTTGGGTTATGTCCCGTTGCCCGTGGTGCGATGCCCTGGTGTTAGTGACCCAAAGAGCACAGGGCAGTGGGCACGGGGCGGTGGCCTGAGGCTGCCGTGTCACTGCCTCCCGGGCCTGGGCAATAACCCTCCTTTGTGTGCCAAGGATAAAATCAGCACGGGGGTAAGATGAGACTGTGGGTTTGAACTTTATGGATTTCTCCACTTTTGAGCAAGCACACGCTGTTTGTACTTACGTATAGGTACTTACGTATATCTACTTATACACACATTTACTTATATATATTTATATATGTATCAGTACATATAAAAGCATACTTTTATATATATAAAAGTATATATATACATGTGTCTCTGTGTGTGTGTGTATATCTATATGCATATACAAACAGTACTGATACATCCAGATCAGGGGATGCCCATGTACAGCCCTGGTACCTGAGCTATAGCCCCAGAGAAAACCCTGAGCGGGTGAGGACAGGTTCAGCTCCGAGCCCTTGCTCTACCAGTGGGTCCAGTGGTGTCCTCGGTGCCTCCATCAGTTCACAGCCCACGTGTTAGTTCTGGGCCGTGCTCAGCATCTCCTGCCTGTGGGAGCTGGTGAGCTTTTGCCAGGTCCCAGGCAAACTCCACACCTAATTAATGATGTCCAGCCTGAAACATTTCCTGGTGTGGGAGGGAGGAGAAGTAAAGAACAAGAATGGTCTGATTTTCTGTTTGGCATTGGACCCTTCGCTATGTCACTTGGCAGACTTGTTTGTAGAAAAAAGTGCAAGGTTTGCTTTGGAAACACAGCAGGAGCAAACATTCCTGTTCTTAAGCAAATTAAAAGTTATCTTTTCTAACATCTTAGCATCTTGTGCTTTATTGCTTATTACCACATAAATCTCCTACATTTATTGATTTCCACCTCTGTCTCCTCCCTATTCTATTGGCAATTTTAGACTCCCTGCCTGCCCAGCACGAACACGAATGGGCGTTTTCAGAGTCCTGGCTGCCCACGGGGCTGGATGTGGCCAGTGCTGGGGTGTGC
>NW_010125159.1:8777-9123 GCF_000699245.1 Pterocles gutturalis
GGGAGAGGGGGTGCAGGCAGCAGCGCCTCCTTCCCCAGCACAGGGCGTGCAGGCAGGCTGGGAAACCCTCCCTTGCTCCTGGCATAGGAAAGCTGCAAAACCCTTTTAAGATGTTCACGAGAAATTACCATTCTTTAGCTTCACACACCTTCTTTTGATTGTCGTCATAATTTTTAAAGCAGGGGAACATGCAGAGCTGTGACTGGAGATCAATTTTTCTTTTTTTTTTTTTTTTTTTTTTTTTCCCCTGCCCTTTGTCCCTCGTTACAGCAGAAAATTCCATGTGTGCTCAGAGGTGCTGCAGTGGTGGAGAGGTGCGTGGTGGCCCTGACAAGTTGTTGCTGAC
>NW_010125159.1:9147-17941 GCF_000699245.1 Pterocles gutturalis
ATGGTGGACCCGGTGCCGAGGGCTCCTGTGCCTCTCCAGCTATCCTGCCTCTGCTTGGGGAAGGCTGCCAGGCGCAAAGCACAAACAGCAGCTTTCCAGAGAGGGACAATATTGAACAATAAAAGCTGCACTTCAGGCAGCATCTCCTTGTGCTGCTGCTCCTTCCCTCCTGCCAAAACCCTGCCGGGAAGCAGGCGGTTCTGCGGGAGGGTGTGCTGGCGTGCGCAAGGATCGGGATGGGGTTTGGGAGCTGTGGCCCAAGCTCGGAGCTCAGCGGATCATTTATACCAGAAAGGGGCCGTGCAGGATAAACAGACAGGGATGTGCATCCCTCGGAAGGGAACCGAAGGGGCTCTTCCCACTCACTTGGGTGAGCCACAAAGCAAACGTGGCATTGGGGGGGGACGGGGGCCAGGGGGCTGCAGTGCAGCTCGCCTACAAACAAGCCTTCCTTGGACTTGTGTCACAATTTGTCTGCGTGTTTTGTTCAATTGGCTCTATGGTTTCAGTGGGAGAAAATATATGCTTTCCTTTCAACAATGAATTACAAAACAATGGAAAAATGAGAGAGGCGTTGAAGCAGAGAAAGCTGTGAAAAAGCAAGAAAATCCGTGGTTTTAATGAAGTGCAAAGAACAGAATGAAAAATGCAAAACCCAATTAATAAAGTTCCATTTCCTTTTTTAAAAGTGCTGCAGGACAGTAAATGCCATATCAGTTCATCCTCTTTCCCACAGGGCCCCTGGCTTGCCTGCTTCTTCCCAGTGCGGCGCGTTGGGTTTGGTGCCCTGGCAGCCTGGTGTTTGAACAGTTCCATCCTTCCCACATCGCTCAGGATGGTTTCTCTGTTGCTGTGAACACCCTCGACACAAAGGATTTTGTCACATGAAATGCTTTTTCCTCCCAGACGGTTGAGGAAGGTTTTACAGCAGCATCTCCAGTACTAGGCACCACGGACCCACATGAGGTCCCACTGATGTTTGCTTTTTCAGGGATTAGCTGCTGTTAATCCAGCGTATATTTTTCCTGAGAATGTTTGCATTTTTAATGTGAATATTGCACATTTTAACTCAAATACCTTGCAAGTTCGATCCACGTTACCTTTATTCAGTTATTTTATGTCAACTACACTAGAAAAGGACTTTTTTAATTCTCTTTTTTGAGGAGATTGAGTTGGGGTTTTATTAAAATTCCACCTGTGTGGCACACCCTCCCAGGTGCCGCTGCCCCATGGGAACAGGGGTTGATCCGATGATGAAGCTCAGACTCTCGGGATAAGTTTCTCACACCATCAGATGTCCATGGCGTGCCCATTCCTTGTGCCCACAAAGCACCAGCCTGCTCGCTCTGCTGACCCCAACGGGGGGCGAAAGTGGGAGTTTTTCTGGAGGAGCCCCCAGCTTTGCCTGAAAACAGCTGGACAGTGCTCAGGGCTGTGGATAAAGGGACGGTGACCTGCTCATCATCACGGCAACAAACTTCAATTCTTTGAAAAAGTCTTTAACTTTGCGTGAGAAAGGAAGACTAAAAGGCAACAGCAACTTGTCTGCAAATGACAAACAAAACATTTGTTTAGCATCCTCTGGTCGGCACTTCCCGGCTGGGGAGGGTTCTGGAAGGAAACAGGATCGCTCCCTGGCCGGCCGTTACTATGAGCAAGCCGTGACTCTTGAGTTTTCATCCTACTGTCTTCGACAACCCTCATCCTGGTGAAGCAAGTTCTGCAAGACATATTATTTTCCTTGTCAAAACAATGTGTACAAACGGGTGATTTTGACATTAGAGTTTTAGGCTAAACACATTCTGATTGGGTAAATTTAAAAATACCATCATTTATCAAACATTTGTTTTCTCAGTTTTGAAGGCAGTGAAAAATAGTGATTGAAACATGGTTGGGAACTGCTCCATCAATCTTCGCTGGCCTGCCATTAAAAAAATGTGCCGCTCAGCCCATGGACTGTGCGTTTTTCTTCAGTTAAATTTTGCAAGGTCAAAGGATTGTCAACAAAACATCAATATCAACAGCACATTATACTGTATCTTGAGAACAAGTTCAGAAATAACAGGTTTGCTGCTAGCCCGGTAATACCAACTTACATCTGTCATTTTTCAGGAGCTGGAACTGGTAAAGAAGAAAATCTCTTGTGAGCGCTGTGACTGTGGGGTTGTCTGGTTTGGTGTTGGTTTGGTTTGGTTTGTTCTGCTGTCTCAAGGCTGCCACTAATTTCTTCAGCAATACAGCTGCTGCCAGTAGGAGGCTTGGAAATGGTAATTTTTAATTTATAAATATTGCCAGTTTGGCTTTAAGGTACACCAGGGAGTATTTTATGGAGTCATTAATCCTTGTCTTGAATGTGATGTGTTGGTGTCTCCATTCCCTTGGAGTCCTTCATTAATAGTCCCATGAAACATGCCTTGAAGTATCTAACAGCAATTAAAACATCTCCTTTTGTTCCTAAATTAATCTTTCTAATTCTCTTTTAATAAACAATTTGCTGAAGAGCCCTGCATTTAGAAAAGCACTTGTGCACAAGCTGTAAACTGTCCTGAAGATGCTTCTGAGACCGAAGATCCATGGGTTAGGGGTGATTTCAGCTGCAGGGACAGCAACGTTCATCGCCAAACCAGACCAGCAGAATAATCCTTGGCTTCCCTTCCACCGCCTCTTCCCACCCCACAGTCAGCTTTTTTGGTTTATTTTAAATTAGCTGAAATATTGTTCTTTCATAGTTACACAAGGAAGAAAACTTTAGCCCAAAAAAGTTTGCTAGACATAAATGAAAGGCACTGTGGGGCTGCTGCCATCCACCATGCAAGGACTGCAGCACCCAGAGAGCTGCGGTGCCTCCAGCAGCAAGTCGTTGCATTAGGGCTGTGCCCACAGCAGAGAAGCTGTTTGCTGACCGCTGGGCTTTGGCTCACAGTGAAGTGCGAGGCTGGGCAGCAATAGCAAGGTACTCATGGCAGCGGGCGAGTGGGTGGGATGTGCCTTTGGTAGAAGTGGTTTGCTCGACCCCTGGGAGATAGATAAAACGTCTCAGTGCAACTGAGGTGTGCTGTGGAATAAACCTGAATTAGGCACACGAGGTACAGATGGTACGCACAAATCTGTGATTTTGGGGGGTGTTCCCCCAATGATGTAAAATGCTAATTCCACCTCTTAATTCCAGTTCAAAGCTGTGGTTGCAATCATTTTAGTGTCATTGGTCAGAACCAGCCGAACAGAATTAGCAGGTCTTAATTAGGCAGCATCTAATCTTCATGTAAGCTGACAATTATCACCTGCAGGAGGGCTGATGGCCCTTGAAAGGAGGCAGTGGAAGAGGCCCCCAGGCTTTCCTAGGCAGGATGCTGGTGAAGCGCTGGTGGCTCCTGGCTGTAAGGTAAGCAATATAATGTAGAGAGATGTTTCAGCAACAGGTGGATTTAAGTTTGGATTCCTGGGGAGTGTGTGTGTTTGTGGGGTTTTTTGTTTGCTTTTTTGTGTGTGTGTGTCTTTTTTTTTTCTTCTTCTAGTCTTTTAGCTGATGAAAATGGAATTTGGAAGAAGTGTGACTAGTTTGCTGTGCTGTGATAGGGCTTTGAGAGACAGGCGAGAGGGAGGTGAAAGCACACGTGCAAACGCAATGAGCTGACAGGGATAAAAGCCTGTGAGATTTCTGCTTGTGACAGAGCTTGAACACATTCATGGGCCGTGCCCTGGTGCAGGGATGTGATGGGGGATTGCAGCGGAGCCGGCCCCTTGCGGCAGCAGTTTGGAGGGTGCGGGGAGGGGGTGCAGCTCCCTGTGCTCAAGAGCTTCAAACCCTGGGCTGTGTCCTCGGAGCTCCACCGAGTCTGACACAGCCTGTGCTGCCTGCAAGCTTCTAGAGGGGGTTTCTGGCCTCTTGAAGGAGAACAGGCGCTGCCTGGGGTGGAGGGGCGGTGTGAACCTCCGTGCGGTGCTTTTCCAGCAGCAGTGTATTGTGCGTGCTCAGTGTAACGAAGGGCGGAACGAGGGACCCCTGGACCTGCCGGGCTGCTCTGTTTTGCTCTTTTTATTCCCCCTGGAAACCAAGGGCTTCAAGGGGGGCTGAGCTGCCTCGGGGCAGGGGGTTCGGCTGCTGAGCCCCCGCTGGGTCCCGGGGCAGGCTGGCCTTTGGGCGAGGCTGAACGATGGGGAGGAGGGGGGGAAAAGCCCCTTTGTGTTCTTTGTCATGCACTCAGCTAATCCTCCTCTTGGGAGAATGGATGTGCATCTGGGGTTTTCTCGCTGCTGCTGGAGGCAGCTGGAGGATGGAGGAATGGTGATAATCCCCTTCCCACGGCGGTGCAGGCTTGTTCTGCCTGTTCTGCTTTCAGGGGTTGAGTTTGTCTTTGATTCATATGAATTCTCGTTCAAAGTGGCCGAAAGCATATGTAAACTGGGCATGCTTTCTGTCCTCCCCGAAGCTGTGGCACCTGCTGTGTGAAACCCCTGTGACAACAGAATTTCTGTTCAATTGCTGCCCTGGGTTGATGCGTGTGAGCAGATCTCTGCATGCGAGAATTGCATTTCCAGGCTGGGAATGATCTCACAGACAAAGCACAGAGATCCTGGACTTAAACTTGCACTCTATAAGGATAATTTTTGTTGTTGTTCTTTTGCTTTACTTTTTTCTCTCCCTGATGCCTTTGGCTCCTGCTTTGACCTGTTTGCCTCTCCCAAAGGCCATCGATTGGCAGTGAGGAGGCAGCGGGCACCTGGGCTCCCTCTGGAGAGAGGATCTCATCCCACACGGGGACTGCCTTATTTGCAAGGTGCTTTTCCTCTTTAAAATTGCATAGTCTTTATTGTGCTGGTATTGATTTTCTTTTTAATAAGGTTAAAAGTGATAGGGAGCAAGGCAGTGAGTGCATCGACTCAGCGTGGCTGTGTGCCTGGGTGGTTTATGTGTTTTAGTTACTGCTCTTGATGTAACTGGATGAAAAATCTTCAAGTTACTTTTGGGGAGCTGTTGGGACTTACATGCTGTCTAAGGAAAAAATATTTTAAAATATTGCACCTTCTATTTCAGATGATACAAGGCTATTGTCATCCAACACATTAGTAACAGTTTTTTCTGTATGTTTTTAAGAGGGACAAACAAAAGTAATAGCCTTAACCCATCTCTAGGGTGTGTGGATGCATTGCCAGGCTGCCAGTATAAAAAGAATGAGTAGGAATGGGTATTGTATGTGAAAGTTTAAAACATAAAAATACTGTGGGAACAGATAAAAACGATGGAATTTCTGCAGGTGACATCTCAGGCTGATAAAAGGAAATTAGTGCCAGGGTTGTAGTGCCATGCCCCAGGTGAGACAGTGTTACCCAGATGTGATGCTATCCAGATGTGTCAGTGAGGCTGAGGATATGCAGGAACACAGCAGGGGGTTTCGATGGGGGCATTCAGGTCTCCCCTGCAGATTCGGTGAGTGTCTTAGCAACTTTGCATGCCACGGGCATGAAGCTATGTGCTGGGCTGGCTGGTGGCAGGGAGCTGCTGGGGCAGGGACCAGTGTCGTGCTCCTGATGTCAGGGGTCCTCCTGCATCCCGCAGTGATGCAGGTGTCTCAGCAGGCCCTGGGCAAATGGTCCCCTTTAAAGAGGTGCTTCTGAGATCTTCTGCTCTTTCTGATTCTAGGCTCATCAGGCTGTTATTTAAATAAATCAGTGCTTTGACATTCATATGGAAGATGTGCACTCTTCATCTTTTCAGAGCTGAACTTAATCGCCGCTCACCCGCTCACCCAGAGAGCACAGGTCCTTGCCCCTTCCTGCGCTGAGCTTGCTCCGAGTTTGAATTTGAAACGGGGAAGCCTGTACCCAGTGAAAAGTGCCTTTATTGCATGTAATTCAAAAGGTGTTAGTTTTATTACTAAACTCATATGGAAATGGCACTCAAGGTGTGAAAAATTGGACACTGAGCTCCTGCTGATTGAACACAGCTCTGAGATGGAGAGGTTCCTTCTTGCCACTGAGAGAGAGATGCAGCTTTGTTAGAGCTGTAATACCAACAGAATGAATTACCACACGGTACTTTTCTCTTTAGAGGTTGCCTAGTTCACAAAGCTACATAAATCTTCCGAGTGAAATACTTGCATGCTGCTTTCATTAGCTCAGCTCACCCTTTGGAGATGTGATCTCCAATAACCCGCCCTATGCCAAGCTCCCCCCAGGGTGCCAATTCCTCTTCTCTGCTGGCAGCAGAGATCTGAACCAGCTGCACTTGATGCACCAGCAGCAGCCTGGTTTGGCACATCTGTAACATCTAACTGTATTTGCCTCCTGGCGAGACCAGAGCCGTGTCTGGCAGTGTGACCCTGCTGTCCCCCATCAGCTGGGAGCAGCAACCCAAAGGCTGTGGGATGTAACCCCTCCTTCATGCCAGATCATTCCTCAGTCACACTGAAAAAGCAATGCACAAGGAATGTGTAACTTGAGGTGATGCTCCTTGCCCAGACAGTCTGTTGCTTCAGCTGGGATGTCATCTTTGTTGTGCAGCAGGGCTGGAGTCAGCTTCCAGTTTTAGGAAGAGGCATAGACACCTTACTTGCCTTATCACATAATGAGCAGCTTTGGAAATTTCCCATGTGTTCCAAGATCCAGTGTAAAATTGGTCTTCTAGTCTGGAAAATGAGACAAACCTTGTGGTTCTGCATTTCTAACCCTCGGCAGTCCCAGCTCATGGTCCTATTGCTGGCAACGCCAGGGCTTGTCTTTAACTTGTCCAGATCACCCTTTCCAAATTTTGTATGAGGATGCTCCTACACTTAGATCCTCCCACAGAGAGTTTTTTTGTTAATGTTTAATATCTAGGCAGCAAGTGCGAACACCCAGTGAACAGTCATTTAGGTGGTGCCAGCATTTAGGGGGAGGATTTCTGCCTGTTTCATGTAAAGCTTTTGCTTTGCTAGTTGGCAACTTGGAGATAAACAAAACAAACAAAAAAAGCCATAAAAGAAACCAAACCTTTTTTGGCAGTTCCTTGAAGCAATATTATGCCTCTGTGGCTGTTTATATCTTGATGGACTTTGTAAACTCATGTTTTATTGCTGTAGAGTAATTCTGTATTTATTGCTGGTAAGTGCCTTATCAGCGCACTTGTACCATGTGCGATATCCACTTCTGTTCTGCAGCAGACAATAGCAGCAGCTGCCCTCCACGAGCCAGCGCCATTGCTCATCCTTAAGGGTGTCATGTGAAGTGGAGGAGGAATGGGAGGTGGGAAGAGAGGAGTTCCCCTGGGGCAGTGAATTTGTCACTGCTGGAGCCGGGAGCTAGCGATGAGCATCCCTGAGCTGCAGGCTCTGCTGGGCACCTTTGTGTGCTGCCTCACAGCTGGGAAGGGGCTGGAGGAGCGGAGATGTGCTCATCCAGAAGGAGTTAATTGAAATCGGAGTGGCAATGGCTGTCCTGGGGGTGGGGACCAGCCTGTCACTGCAGCACCAAATGGCATGGGTAAATCACCAACAGGTGATCTAAGGTGTTCAAGAGACGTGTTGATGTGGTGCTTGGGGACAGGGTTTAGTGGGTTGGGTGGTGTTGGGTTAACAGTTGGACTTGATGATCCTTGAGGTCTTTTCCAACCTTCATGATACTGTGATTCTAACATGGTGAGGGGACCGTGGTGAGGACGGGCCATGGCATCAGGAGTGCAGCTGTCAGAGTCTGGAGCAGTGAAATCAATGCTGTCCAGGCTTTGATTAAAGGTACTTAAGGACCATTAGCAGAGCTTGTAAAAATGCTTTTTGATCCAGTTTAATAAATGGGAGTCTTAGCTTAACTGGCATGATGAAAATTACATGTAGGCCATTTTCTATGGAAAAGTATAGGTGGAATTGATGTCCCTGAGATATGAATTGGTGCTATCCAGACTCCAGATTAATGTCATGGACCAATATCATGTGGTCTGGCTGTAATGTGGTGCTGTGCATCACAGCTGTCATCAAATGTAAATGCTCTCTCAAGATTTGCCAAAATGTGGGAGTTAAGCACTCTGTTTATCCTAAGCTTACCCACCTGCAAATGGAGATTTCAGTATGCAAGATTTTGTTGACCCATTAAGGTCCTCAGTGCTGCCAAATACAGAGCCAAGGGCTTCTCCATCAGCACTGACAGGACAGCCTGGATGATGGGAAGATGACTTGGTCCCAAACAGGAGATGTCTCCTTTGTGCCCCACAACCGTACTGATTATTTTTACCAGAAGTCCTCACCCACAACCGCCCTGTGTTGTTGTGGTTCTACTGCTTTCTCTCATTTGTCTGATTAATAACACGACGTTAATACACTTTTCCTGCATCCTCCACTTACACTGGGGGAAGTTTGGCTGTAGCACATGAACTGAATGAACCTGTACAACCCACTGTCAGAATTGCTTCTCACATCCCATCTAGTCCATTTTGTGTGGATGCCTATCTGGTGATGGGAATTCTGTAGAGAAGGATGTAGCAGCTGTGAAAAAACAAAATCTTGATACGACTTTCCTGCTCTGTGCATTGTAATGGAGCAGAAGCCTGAGAATAAATTGCATCGGACTGGTCCCTTGCTGCAGCCCTTGCTGGCGAGCTCTGGGGCTCAGCGTGACTTGCTAGTCTGTGGCTGTACACTTGACTCTTCTTTTTCCGTAAGAAACACTTGTTCCATCTTGTTCCCAACATATAAAAGAAATGATTGTGCTCATATTCCCTTCTAAAGAACCTTCAGCGATGTCTCTTAATTCTTCCTTGGCTTTGTCTGCTTTTTTTCCTGTTTTACGGATGAAATCCTGGATTTAATGAAGTCATTGGGAACTT
>NW_010125159.1:17972-18236 GCF_000699245.1 Pterocles gutturalis
GCAGTGAAGGGCCCCAGCCATAGCCATGTCTTCATAACTAGATTTTATGTTCTTCCTCACCGTGCCAAAACAACAAAGTGTAGTGCAGAGTAATGACTGATAAGAATTTCTTTCATACAGAAAAGAGAAAAGGACATTGTTTATTCTTTTGGTTATTCTCAGTTTCAGAGAAAAATACTTGGAAGTATTGTACTTGACTCAATCCATTTACCCTCCCCATCCAAATACAAATCAATACAATTTTATTTTATTTTATATTTTATT
>NW_010125160.1:0-3582 GCF_000699245.1 Pterocles gutturalis
CGAGGAGGGGGGATGGGGAGCGTGGATGATGCTTTCAGGAGCCGCTATTTTTTGCTCCATCGCCAGCCTCGCCGTGCACGCGAGGAAGGTTTGCAGTTCGTGCTGCAACCACCTGTGACTTCCCAGCTCTCTACTTAATCGTCCTTGACATCCCGGCTGCTGCTGCTGCTTCTATAATGAATATACAGGCGGGGAATTAGAAGAGCCCGAGCTCGGTTTTATTTTACCCACTGAGTCTAATTAACGTATGCAAAGCTGCGGCACTCCAGCAGGCTTCCAGGAATAATTCCCGAGGACGCGGGCCAGGCGGGAGGGAGCCTGGCAGGGGCTGAGCATCCTCACTCTGTGCTTTGCTCTGCCTCTGGCCACACCAGCAAAACCTTGCACCCGCTGACTGCAGGGGCTTTAAATAGTTTTCCTGAATTTTCCAGCCCTTTAAGATACACCAGCTAAACCCATTCCCTTACTGGACACTGTCCCAGCTAACACCCCGGGGTAACACGCTATCACAGCTGTTGGAGAATTATTTCAAGTGAATTCCATAATTTGCTTTATACAACCTCATGTCAAGCCCAGGAGCTTCTTCTCACCTCCGTGCATTTCTTCCCAAGGCCAAAGGTTAAACAAAAGAGCTTTGGTGGTTGTATTTTTTCCCAGTAGAGGACGAGGGGTTTGTTCTTCCAGTGCAGGCACCAGCAGGGCACTTTTACTGGGCTTTAAATCTCCTCTTCCCGTGGAAGGTTTGGTCCATCCTGCAGAATCACTGAGATGAAGCATCGGGGATGGTTCCTCTTCAATCTCAGGTGGCTGGGAAGCCTCAGCATCCCTCCTCCACCTTTTTTTTAGCCCCATAACCTGCTTTCGCAGGATTTGGAGCTGTGTCCTCCCAGCAGGGATCCCTGGCCACCAGCACCCTCCTCTTCCTCCCCTGCACCACCCTGGTGAATGACGGCTCTTCACCAAAAGTTAATTAAAACCAATTTTCTAGAAAGTGCTTTTTTCCCCCCCAAGTTTGTCGGTACAAAGTTTCGTACATCCTTATTTTTGGTACAAACTGAAGCTATTTTTAAAAATGTCTCTGAAAACACATTTTCCTCTATTTTTTTTTTTTTTTTCTCAGCGCTCCCACCGGTTGGCATTTCCCACAAGGAGCACTGAGAGGTTTTTTTTTTTTTCCCCTTAAAAAGCCGTCTGCAGAGAGCTGCCTCGCAGGGACCTCATGCCAGCGCCGAGCTCCATCGATGGGAGCCCAGGTGAGTGCCCCAGAGAGGAAAAGAGAAAAAATCCCAGCAAGCCAGGATGCTGACGGTGAAATAATTAACGGGCACAAGCTTCCCATCACCTCTGCCCTTGTCCCCAAGTGTCCCCGGCTGCTCCCTGGGTGCCCGCGGGCACGGAGCAGTTGGCTGGGAGCAGAGAAATGGATGCAGAACATTAAACGAGATGCTTCGGTCTCCAACGAGATTGCTGTCTGTATTTCAATTGCCTGCTAGCTGGTCGGATGCGAGGCACAGCTGTGAACTGAAGACTTCCATCCAGCGAACAGCAGAGGAAATCCTAATGGGTTAATCTGTGCTAATTAGACAACTCGCGGCAGGTCCGACACCGCTCCAGCAGGAGCCGTCGCAAAGGGCGATGCTCGGGGCGCTGGGTGAAAGGCGGGAGCATCCCCTGCACACACTGGTGCTCCCAGATGCAAACTCTTTATTTAAGCTCCCCGCTGTGATTTTTATTTAAGCTCAGCCCCGCTCCCCTGAACTCACACCCAGGCCAGCACAACGGCTGCATTTCACTGCGCAGATTTCTTGGAGCAAACCCAGGGCAGCGTTGCCTCCGGGCAATAGTCCTGACGTTCGCACCCAGGCTTGCTAAGAACCACCGAACTTTTTTTTTCCTACCAAGCTGCAATGCACAGGAGTGGAAGCGCTGAGCTGTGCCCTGGAACTCTAGAGCAAGAATTAAATACAATTTATTCCCCAGCTCCTTTATCAAAGGCAGGGGAGGCTCTCTCTGGAAAAGCCTTAGCGGCTCTCTTCAATTATTGTTTTATGCAACATAAAAAAAAAATAAAATTGTGTTTTCAGCACTTTCTCATATCAAGGAAGTAATTGAGTCAAAATGAAGAAGGAATTATCTATGAAGTTAATTATCTAGCAGACATGTTTTATACTCAGTCGTTTTTCACCCCTGCGCAGTAACTGGGAGCACAGGCATTGCTCTTTCCTGTAATTAATGCACTCGGAGGATGTTGGAGAAACCACCCGGGGTTGGGTGTTGGCTGGAGGAGCATCTGTTGGAGGGGAGCAACCAGCCACCCGAGCGGAGAGGGGCTGGGAACGCCGGGAAAGCCAAGCGAGCCTTCGGCTCTGGCACCCGAGGAGGGGGACGGGATCCCCCCAAACCCCGGCGGGGTTCAGGAGCTGCCAGGCAGCAAGCGGAGCCTGTGCGAGGGGCTGGCACGGGGACCTCTGCTCCGACTGGGAGCTTCCCTGTGCCAGGAAAGAAAGGAAACCCGGAGCTCCTGGCAGCCTCATGCAACCAACACTTAAATTTCCCCAAGCTGGAGCAGGGCTTTGCTTGCTGGCAGCCTGTGCATTGCACAGTAGCTGGTTTGGTCCTTCCAGCAAGACGAAGCAGCCGCTGTCAGCATCAGCCCAGGGTTTGCGAGCATCTCCCGGAGCTGGGAGGACACGAGCAGCCTCCTCGACGCCTTCCCTCCCCACGGCCAGGGGCCACAGAGGGAACTTTTCCAGGCTGATGAAGGGATGCTCTCAGCCCCGTCCCCAGGCAGCTTTCTCCAGCTTTGCCCACCTCTCAACAGCAAAAGCGGGGCAGCATCCCCATGGCAGAGCCCGGAGCCCCTCGGTAAATGCCGATTGCGTCTGCTCAGAGCAGGAAAGCAAAGACAAGCAAGGATGCTGCGAGGGGAAGGGGCTCCATGCTGCTCTTCCAAAGCCCCTTGGCTCCTGCAAAGCTCCGGCCAGCAGCCCAAGGGAAGGGAGCACTCCCCTTGTTTTGGCTCCAGTGGGGCTGACGGGGTACCAGCACACCGAAGAGACTGGGATGGTGCCTTGCTGCGGGAGCACATGGCTATGAGTGAGCAAAAACTCCCTTAAATGAAAAATCACCTTCCCTCCATCCATGGCTGGCTCAGAGCCACCGGATCCACTCCTCCTCTCTGTCCCTGCGCTGGGGTCCAGCTGGGGATTTTGTTTCTCATCATATTTGGGAACCATCTCAGTGCACGGAGGCTGCTGCATCCCTCCAGCAGCTCCGCCGTCCCCGCAGGAGCTGGTGCTGCATCTGCAGGGCAGCAGGATGATGCTGCAGGGACCTGCCCGGGTGCTTACCTGCACCTCATCGTGCTGGAGCTGGGATTCTCCTCGCCTTCCCTACTGACATCTTCTTCCCAAAAGCAGAAGATGCAAAAGAGAAGAAAAGCCTTGAGCGCGCCGGGAAGATCGCTTACCTCCAGAGAGATGGAGCGGTGACCCCTGGCAGCGACACGCAACTGGTGTCTCCCCCCCCGCCTTTCTCCTTGATTTAATTCATCGTTCATTTGCTGCGGTAATTATATTAGGG
>NW_010125161.1:0-254 GCF_000699245.1 Pterocles gutturalis
CAGGGTAGAGCCAGCAGCACTGAGCACAGATGCATAATAATTTTTAATTTATTAAATTAAGCACCAAAACATCTTGTTTCCTTTTTTTCCTTAAAAAAAAGTGTTTACTTTGCATGTGCTGACAGTTCTGCATAGCTTTTGAGAAGGGTAAGGCAGGACAAGATGTACATTGACGTGGAGCAAGCTCTTTGTTTCCCAAGCTGAGCAATTATTAAAAAAAAAATAAAGATAAGGAAGACTGTGGCAAGATATGT